>NC_069010.1:7120500-7121139 GCF_001194135.2 Octopus bimaculoides
GGGTTGCCAATTTACATTAATAAAAAAAATAATAATAATTTCAAACTGGGTAGGAATTGAAACCAACAATTTTAATCTAAATTTTAACAGCGTGTGATTAGAGTGGTTTCCCTTGATACTAAAAAACTTGTTTTTAAAAATCATTTTTTGAACCATTGTTTAAAGAACATTTTCTATTACTTCCAGTCTTGTATGTAAATGCGTTTATGTCTATACATGCATGCATACATACATACATATATATTATTTTATTCTTCTAATTTTTTACTTGTTTCAGTCATTTGACTGCGGCCATGCCGGAGCATCGCCTTGAATGGATTTTAATCAAACAAGTTAACCTGAGGAGTTGTTTTTTTTTTTAGACTAGTATCATTCTTTCTCTTTCTCTCTCTCTTTCCCACTCTCTCTCTCTCTCTCTCTCTGTCTCTCTGCAATATAGGGGTAGTTTATCCTGTTCAGGCCATATTATTAGCATTATTCTGCGATTGAGAATTTTAAAAAATCATTTCTTTAACTTTCTAAAAGACATCTCAATGCTTCTAAAAGCAAACATCTGACAATGACGCTGTAGGAAGTTTCTTGGAGTCCCAAACAAAAGAGTTCTTCTACGCCGGGATAATGGCACTTCAGCACCACTGG
>NC_069010.1:7121384-7122189 GCF_001194135.2 Octopus bimaculoides
ACACACACACACACACACACACACACACACACACACACACACACATATATATATATATATATATATATACATACACGCATACAGAGATACATACATATATATATACTAATCAATACTGCTACTTTATTTTAATGACCCCCATAAAGGTGAAATGCATTTTTGACTTTGGCAGGAATTGAACTAAGAAAGAGCACTGTCACAACATGGACAACTTACCTTTGGTCCCGATGTAATGATTGTTGTTCAACTTGATTTTGGTCAACCAAATGAGTAAGATGTACTCCAGGAAGAGTTTGTCACCCTTGGCTATATCGGTCAGCTGATCAGTGAGTTGGTCAAGTGGCCTGAGTGTGATAGACTGGACGGTGAACGAAGATGGTTGCGGTGGTTGTACAAAGCCTGGGAAAAAAAAGGTTGAACATGAGAATGGTATGGTGAAAAAAGAACAGTATGGTGGTGGTGGTAGTAGTGATGGCAGTTGTAGTCGTAGCGATGTTGGCAGTAGTGGTGGTGATGGCCACGATGATGGTACTCTCGGGAATTACAACGATGATGGTGATGGTGGTGACAGAGGAGCAGTAGCATTACTTTTGAGGATGGTATTGGTGGGAGTGCATGTGGTGGTAGTAGTAGTAGTAGTAGTAGTAGTAGTAGAAGAGATGTGGTAGTAGTGGTGGTAATAGAGAGCATATGATGGAGGGGTGATGGTGATGGCAGTTGTGGTGGTAGCAGTAGTGAGGATGGTGTTGGTGGAGATTGTGGTGGTGGTGGTGGAATGGTATGTAAAACAAAAAAAAAAAAAAAA
>NC_069010.1:7123378-7124248 GCF_001194135.2 Octopus bimaculoides
GCTAACAAGCTTCTTACCACACAGCCATGCCTGCACCAATATGTGTGTGTGTGTGTGTGTGTGTACATGTGGGGATGTATTAGAAAGAGCATCCAGTCATAGAAACCATACCGGAGTTGACAACAGAGTTTGATGCAGACCTCTGGTTCATCAGCTTTTGTCAAACCATTCAGCCCATGCTAGCATGCGAAGACGATGGAAGAAGATGACGATGACGATGATGACGATGACAAGGATGAGATATTGTAAAAAAACATGGACAGATTGAAACCTTACCCCTAAGAGCCTGTCCAGCTTATAGACAATCATGCTACCCACATAGGATGATTTGCTGTTTTGCTGTCCCTTAAACACCACGGTGCCCATATGAGCCCCTTTTTCAGGGGATATAGGTTCGGAAAGATCGGTCCAGTGGAGATTGAGGAGGAACTGTCCGGTGCTGCTCACCTCAAACGCTCTGTCAAGTGTGGCATGATGCATCATGGTTAACCATTGGCTTTCTGTAATTCCTGCAGACGGAGAGAATAGAGAGAGAGATTATCATATATTATTTACATACATTCACACACACACATCATCATCATCATCATCATCATCATCGTTTAACGTCCGCTTTCCATGCTAGCATGGGTTGGACGACTTGACTGAGGACTGGTGAAACCGGATGGCAACACCAGGCTCCAATCTAAATTTGGCAGAGTTTCTACAGCTGGATGCCCTTCCTAACGCCAACCACTGAGAGAGTGTGGTGGGTGCTTTTACGTGTCACCCGCACGAAAACGGCCACGCTCGAAATGGTGTCTTTTATGTGCCACCCGCACAAGAGCCAGTCCAGGGGCACTGGCAACGATCTCGCTTGAAAACCCTACA
>NC_069010.1:7124476-7127530 GCF_001194135.2 Octopus bimaculoides
TATATATATATATATATATATATATCAAACCATGCCAAAACTGACCCCACCAGAGCTGGTGCACTCAGGCCACTCCGCAGGTAGTTGCTGTTTGGAAGGGCGTCCAGCTATGAAAACCATCCCAAAACAGACACAGAAGTACGGTGTAGGCTTCTGCCTGGTCATCTCTCTTGTCAAACCGTCCAACCCATGCCAGCATGGAAAGCAGGTGTTAAATGATGATGATAATGAGACGTATATATGCGCAGAGAGAGGGAGAGGATGATGATGATCTCAGGGAAGAAATGGGGGTGGCTTACTGTCACATCCAAAGACGTGCCCTGAGCCATGCAAATGAAATTTCTAGCAATTACCATGGTCTTTGGTGTCGTCAGCAGTGAAGGTGATGTCATGTGACCCGGATTTGAAACTCTGAGTTCTTTAATGACAACTTACAGATTGTCCTATACTATATATATATATATATATATATATATATATAAACTTATGGTTAACAAAAGCCAGGATGTGTGGCATTCAGTTACTCAATAAATGAAAAACGCATTAAATACAAGGAGCAATAGATACATAGTCAGACAGACAGATAGAAAGAGAGACAGACAGATAGATAGATAGATACACAGACAGACCAGAAGGTAGATAGACAGACTGACAGACAGATAGAAAGAGAGACTGACAGATAGATAGATGGATGGATAGACAGACAGACAGGTAAGTAGCCAAACAAGGAGAGAGAGAGAGAGAAGGGAC
Source organism: Octopus bimaculoides (assembly GCF_001194135.2). Taxonomy (NCBI): domain Eukaryota; kingdom Metazoa; phylum Mollusca; class Cephalopoda; order Octopoda; family Octopodidae; genus Octopus; species Octopus bimaculoides. Next base: position 7,125,227 of record NC_069010.1, read on the forward strand.
AGACAGACAAATAGATAGATAGAACAGGAAGTTAGAGGAGACAAGGAGAGAGCGAGAAAAGTGAACAAACCTCGTAGTCCAATGTGGTGCCTGAGTCTCTTCTCCCTGATATTTCTGGCCACCTGGTGGACAGACTGACTACGAGACACACAATCGACCGTGTTGAATCCATGGACAACCGGGGTCATTGGTGCCGGGTGGTTGTTGCTTTTACGACGACTGCCCAGCAGGCTGGAGACTTTGATGAAGAACGTGGCACCAGTGTTCCGGTGAATGGTGGACTTGGACGAGTTCTTGAAGATTACTGTCAGCAAGGCTGAAAGAAGGAAAAAGAAAGCAATCAAACATTAATAATAATAATAATAATAATCCTTTCTATTATAGGCACAAAGCCCAAAATTTAGGGGGATAATTGATTATATCAATCCACAGTACTCAACTGGTACTTAATTTATCAACCCCTTGGCAGAATTTGAACTCAGAACATGACGGTAGACAAAATACCACTAAGCATTTTGCCCGGTGTGCTAACGATTCTGCCATCTCACCGCCTTAATAATAATAATAATAATAATAATAATCCTTTTTACTACAGGCACAAGGCCTGAAATTTTTGAGGAAGGGACAAGTTGATTACATCAACCCCAGTGTTTCACTGGTACTTTATTGTCCCTGAAAGCATAAAAGACAAAGTCAACCTCAGTGGGATTTGAACTCTGAATGTAGCGATGGGGAAAATGCCGCTAACCCTTTCCTCCAGTGTGCTCACAATTCTGGCAGCTCACCGTCTTAATAATAATAATAATAATAGTAATAGTTTCAAATATGTGTTTATGGATGTTTGAAGATAACCAAACCAAATTTTCATCATTTTGAGTCACTCACCCAATGAGTAATTCTGCCAAATTTGGTGAAAATCCGTTCAGCCGTTTTCCAGGAAATTTGCAAACACACAGACAAAGACAAGTGATTACTATACCCTGCTTTTGCATATGCCCGCAGGGTAAGAAATCAAGAAAGAACAAAGAACCGTTTGTGACTCACTTTTTTCATCGGGCTGTCCGGAGAGGATGACAAAAGCCTTGCAGACAGGATCTTGGGTGCATATGAGCTTGGCATGGGAGACATTGTAGGCTGTCTTCACACAACCCCATGAGGCACGAGAGAATGGACACGTATAATCAAAGATGCCAGGAATGTTCGAAGAATTGTAGCGGAAATAACGGACATCGTTATCCTGCAGGAGACAAAATGAAAGGAAAAGAATAATGAGATAAAGAAGAAAAATACAAAAAAAAAGAATTATGATTAAAAAATTCTGTTTTGTTTTGAAATTCCTGACAACTACCACCTCGGGCCACTGAATCCCATGGAGCAGAATAGGTTTTGGAGCAACAGAGCTTACTGTGGACAGAAACCAATTCTATCTTATTTTTTATTGTCTTTTTTTTTTTTTTCAGTATAGTTGTGTAGTTAAGAAGCTCATTTTGCGACCACATGGTTCTGGGTTCAGTCCCACTGCATGGCACCTTAGGAAAGTGTTGCTTCTACCTACCACAGCCCCAGGCCAACTAATGTCTCGTCAATGGATTTAGCAAATGGAAACTGTGTCAAAGCCTTCTGTACACACGCACACATGTATTCTACTCTTTTACTTGTTTCAGGCATTTGACTGCAGCCATGCTGGGGACTGTCACATTAAGTTGACAGTATACAACTACTTCATGGCAAAATTATATAAAGTAAATATGTTGGGCCTCATTCCTTTCGAGCATTGGGCCTCACAAAGACAAAGTGGTTGTGTTCCTTTCAAGTGTTGGGTGACACGGAGGCAATGACCAAGACCTTTGGCATTAAATCGTGCTTGAGAAGAAGACCCATCAAGCCGAGCAAAACCACAATCGTAGCAGATACCGGTGTCGCGCAAATTGGCACCCGTGCCAGTGGCATGTGAACACACCCCAGTGTCACACAAATGTCACCCATGCCGGTGGCACATAAAAGCACCCATTACACTCTCGGAGCGGTTGGCATTAGGAAGGGGCATCCAGCTGTAGAAAACCATGCCAAATCAGACTGGAGTCTGGTGCAGCCTTCCAGTCAATAGTCCAACCCATGCCAGCATGGACAACGGATGTTAAATGATGATGATGATACTGATAATGATGGCAGCAAACTTATTTTACCAAATACTTCATTATTTTCAAAATTAATTAAAAATTTAAAAAAATGACATATTTCAACAGAAATATCCTAGTTTTATAATTCAGCTTCCTGATCTTTCCATCATCATCATCATCATCA
>NC_069010.1:7128466-7129678 GCF_001194135.2 Octopus bimaculoides
TCGAAAATCCTACGAAGGCCAGTCAGGCGGTACTGGCAACGGCCACGCTCAAAATGGTGCATCTCATGTGCCACCCGCACAAGAGCCAGTCCAGGGGCACTGGCAACGATCTCGCTCGAAAATCCTACGAAGGCCAGTCAGGCGGTACTGGCAACGGCCACGCTCAAAATGGTGTATTTTACGTGCCACCCGCACAAGAGCCAGTCAGGCGGTACTGGCAACAAAAAAAAAAAACAATTTATGATAATAAGGTCAAAAGGGAATGAACAGAAACCGAAAAACCACAGCCAAATGCATAACCGAGAACTACAGGTCTTAGAAATTTGCACCACATGCAGTAAACAGCATAACTAGATGCAAGTGCATGCGTATTACAGATGATGCATTACATATATGCAACAGCAACAAAACACTGCACACAAAGGTGCAGAGGACTATGCACCATAGAGCAGCAAAAGCATGCAACAAAAATTATAGGAATAATTCCTGGAATTCGGTGGGGACGGCGGGGGTGGGGTTCAAGTCAAATAACATCGACCCCCAAAAGGATGAAAGGCAAAGTCGACCTCAGTGGGAATTGAACTCAGAACGTAAACACGGACGAAATACCACTAAGAATTTTGCCCACCGTGCCTACAATTTTGCCAGCTCACAGCCTTAATAATAACAATAATAATAATAATAATAATAATAATAATAATAAAATGTTCCTCTAAAAGAAATGGAGAAACTTTCAAAATACAAAGACCTGGAAATAGAGGTAACTCGAATGTGGAACCTAAAAACAGAAACAATTCCTATCATAGTGGGTGCCTTAGGTATAATAAAAAAATATTCAGACAAATACATAACAAAAACACCAGGACTTACAAATATATATAACATACAAAAAATTGCACTACTGGGCACTGCACACATCCTACGCAAAACACTTTCAATTCAGTAACCATAAGAGCACCACAGCAAACCACAGCACATACCCAAGGCGCACAGAGCTGTGCTCGGTAGTGAAGTGAAAGCACGTTATAAAAATAAAACTACTGAATAATAATAATAATAATAATAATTCCTATCATAAAACTACTGAATACTCATCATCATCATCATCATCATCGTTGTCGTTTAACGTCCGCTTTCCATGCTAGCATGGGTTGAATGATTTGACTGAGGACTGGTGAAACCAGATGGCAACACCAGGCTCCAATCTAAATT
>NC_069010.1:7129688-7131321 GCF_001194135.2 Octopus bimaculoides
GATTTGACTGAGGACTGGTGAAACCAGATGGCAACACCAGGCTCCAATCTAAATTTGGCAGAGTTTCTACAGCTGGATGCCCTTCCTAACGCCAACCACTCAGAGAGTGCAGTGGGTGCCTTTTTACGTGCCACCCACACGAAGGCCAGACAGGCGGTACTGGCAACGGTACTGAATACTAATAATAATAATCCTTTCTACTAAAGGCACAAGGCCTGAAATTTGGGGGAGGGGACCAGTTGATTACATCAACCACAGTATTCAACTGGTACTTAATTTATCGACACCGAAAGGATGAAAAGCCACTAAGCATTTTCCCCAGGGTGCTAATGATTCTGCCAGCTCACTTCCTTTATTGTCGTTGGCGTCCTTTTGTCTCAGGAGACAATGATGGAGTTGCACATAAACTAATCCAGTCTGGTTTTTTACATATCATGTCTTCTCCTTTGCGCAGGCCTGGGCTAGATGTAAGAAAACCCTGGGTAGCCCAATCACCATGCACTGCTCTCTCACTCAATAATAATGACAATAGGTCCACGAATTGGAGGGTCAACCTTAGGAATGAGCATGTGTCTCCACTGCGCTGTATTTGTAACAGAGTGGATGAAACCATTGCCCACATTACATACAAATACCCTAGACTTGCCCAGAACTACTACGAGTTGTGGTGAAATGATGAGATGGCAAAAGTGCTACTTAGGAAACTGTGCAAAAAGTGGGGTCTAGGGAAAGACAAGATGTAACATGAAGGCGGCGATCAGGCAGAATCGTTAGCACGTCGGGCGAAATGCTTAGCGGTATTTCGCCTGCCGTTACGTTCTGAGTTCAAATTCCGCCGAGGTCGACTTTGCCTTTCATCCTTTCGGGGTCGATAAATTAAGTATCAGTTACGCACTGGTATCGATGTAATCGACTTAATCCCTTTATCTGTCCTTGTTTGTCCCCTCTATGTTTAGCCCCTTGTGGGCAGTAAAGAAAATAAGATGTAACATGAGCACATACTGCAGAGAGTGGCAGAGTCGGAGAGCTGCAAAACCCGCTGGGATTTCCCAAGCCAAACAGATAAGGTGGTAGAGCATAAAAGACCAGACCTAGTGGTGGTCAACAAGATGCACCAGATGTGCTATATAAACCCAGGGTTAAAAATAATAATAATAATAATAATAATAATAAAAATTGGAAGGCACCAAGAGGATATAAAAGGAAATCGGAAGAGAGTGCCCAGAAGAACTGTTACAAAAGGTTGGCCTCCTTGGCACGGCCAGAATAATTAGGAGAATATTGGATGGTTGGAAAGAACAGATAGCATGGTACCATGAGCTGCAGGCAGCAAACCTGCTATGCATGCAAGACTCCAGGAGTTCCAACAAAACTTGAGATAAAAAGAATAAATAATAATAAATGATAACAACAACAACAACAATAATAATAATGATTAATAATAATAATAATAATAATAATAATAATAATAATAATAAAGCAGAAAACAAAACAAAAGAGACAAAAACCTTCCATTCCATAATTTCTTCACCTCCGACAGAGTTCCCAGCAGCATCGCCACCATGGTCTGACTGGGAATTGAACCCTTGCATCTGGGCATTGTTTTTCTGATAGTGTCGATGGCGACCACTTC
>NC_069010.1:7139709-7141477 GCF_001194135.2 Octopus bimaculoides
AGCGTAATGATCAGGGGCCTTTTAGCTTAATGGTTGGGGGCCTCTTAGCTTAATGATCAGGGGCCTTTTAGCTTAATGGTTGGGGGCCTCTTAGTGTAATGATCAGGGGCCTTTTAGCTTAATGGTTGGGGGCCTCTTAGCGTAATGATCAGGGGCCTTTTAGCTTAATGGTTGGGGGCCTCTTAGCTTAATGTTATGAAGGGCCTAGGGACTGCAGACAAACAAGACCCCAAACTAATCCAGATGTTATAATGACTGTGACATCGGCCCCAAAGAGAAACAAAGATCAGGAACACCTTCTGTGATGGAAGATGAGATCTTGCTTAAAATGGCTGAACAACAGCGAAGCTGAAGCATTCAGACACTGATGGCAGAACTTGCTCCTTCACAAAGCATCATCGGTTGACACCTCCATAAGCCCAGCATTATGAGCAGACACTGTTGAGAAGCTCCTCATGAACTGACCAATGACCAGGTTCAATGGCTTGTGACCGTTTGCAAACAACTGCTGGCGAATCCTCGAGACGCCCATTTTTGGGATCAAATTGTAACTGGGGATAAACAAGTGAACCTATTTTCATGATCCTAAGAGCAATAAGGGGCTTCATTCACATCGTTGGAACTAGTGTGGTGGCCATGTCACTTGCGAGATGAGAAGCCATCTCAGGTGTATATATAGAAGATACAGGGGTCACTTTATGGAAGGGACTGAGATGTTGAAACCGAACAGACAGGACAGGAATAAATTTATTTTTTGTGGGGTAGCTACAAGGCTACCCCATATTACGTAAGGGTGGGTGTAAAGCATTGAGGTGGTGTAGGAAAGAAGGGTTAAAGATGGTGGTGATGTGGTGTCACAGTGTACCCTCAAGGGACAGGAAGGTGAACAGAAGAGTGGGGCGGGGGAGAATGAAAGGAAAAAGGGAAGAGGGGTAGATAGAGGGGTGAATGAGGGATGGTTAGAGTTGAAAGGCCAGTGGGTGAATGCTGCAAATAGGGAACAAGTGTAGAGGGGTGGGGCTGATAGGGAATGTCAGTTTGGAGAGGAGGTAATAACGATGAGGAATGGATTTCAAGACAGAAAGACAGACAGACAGATAGAGATACAGAGAGACAGACAGACAGATAGAGATACAGAGAGACAGACAGACAGACAGACAGATAGAGATACAGACAGACAGACAGACAGACAGATGGATGGACAGATAAATAGATAGATATGTAGGTAGATAGCCATAGATATACAAGGAGCGAGAAGTAGATAGATAGATAGAGAGAGAGAGAGAGAGACAGAGAGACAGGCAGACAGAGAGACAGGCAGACAGAGAGACAGGCAGACAGAGATAGAGAGACAGATAACTGGAGAGAGAGAGATAGATATGTAGGTAGATAACCATAGATATACAGGGAGCGAGAAGTAGATCAATAGATAGATAGATAGATAGATAAGGTAGGTAGGTAGGTAGGTAGGTAGGTAGGTAGATAGATAGATAGACAGAGATATAGGACAGATAGATGAATAGATAATCCGACAGTCTGACAGGGAAGGAGGATTGATTGAAGGTGAGTAGATAAATGGGTAAGGTAGACAGGTAAACAAAAACATATATACATAAGTAGATAATAGGTAAACATGGAGATACAAAGATAAATCAATAGACAGATAGATGAAGATATATCTATATGTGTGCGTGTGTGTGTGTGTACATATATATATATATGTATATGTATATATATGGTGGTTGTCTACTCCTTAAACAGAGTTTGA
>NC_069010.1:7141577-7142346 GCF_001194135.2 Octopus bimaculoides
GATGATGATGATGATGATGGTGGTGGTGGTGGTGGTGGTGGTGACGATGACGGTGATGATGATACTGATGATGACGATGATGATGGAGATGATTATACTGATGATGACGATGGTGGTGATGAGAATGATGACGGTGTTGGTGATGATTGTGATGACTATGACAATGATGATGACGGCGGAGGTGGTGGTGATAACGATGCCGATGGAGCTGATGACGATACTGATGACAGTCGTGACGGTGACGATGACGGTGACGATGTCAATGATGATGATGACGACTGGTGGTGGTCGTTCGTGATGGGGCGGTGATGACGACGATGGCAACGATGATCTTGCCGCCGCCGCCAACGACGATTCTGCAGCAACTGGTGCAGCTGCTGATGACGACGGATGATGCTGACGTGGTCTCACATCCTGCCTCCCCCGACCCGGACACCGAAAGCCCCTCTTCAAATGTAAACACATCTCCAAACTAAAACAAATATTTTCTCTTCTCTTCAAACACATTTTCAAATCTGCCCTCGTCCACCCCCACTGCCCATCGTGGCATTTCACTGCTTCACATTTCCAAAATTTACCTACGCCTTAGCACAGAAAACTATCATCATCATCATCATCATCATCATCATCATCGTCGTCATCATCATCATCATCATCATCATCATCATTATTATTATTATTATTATTATTATTATTATTATTATTATTATTATTATTATTATTATTATTATTATTGTTCATTAGTTTTATTTTTATAACGTGCTTTCAC
>NC_069010.1:7144887-7145462 GCF_001194135.2 Octopus bimaculoides
AAAGACAGAAACAATTCCTATCATAGTAGGCGCCTTAGGTATAATAAAAAAATATTCAGACAAATACATAACAAAAATGCCAGGACTTACAAATATATATAACATACAGAAAATTGCACTACTGGGCACTGCACACATCCTACGCAAAACACTTTCAATACAGTAACCATAAGAGCATCACAGCAAACCACAGCACATACCCAAGGCGCACAGAGCTGCGCTCGGTAGTGAAGTGAAAGCACGTTATAAAAATAAAACTACTGAACAATAATAATAATAATAATAATAATAATAATAATGGTTTCAAATTTTGCCACAAGGACAGAGGTTTCAGGGGAAGGGGTAAGTCAATTACAATGTCCCCAGTGTTTCACTGGTACTTAATTTATCGACCCCCGAAAGGACGAAAGGCAAAGTTGACCTCGGCAGAATTTGACCTCGGAACGTGAAGACGTAAAAAATGCTGCTAAGCATTTCATGTGGCATGATAACGATTCTGCCAGCTCACTATCTTACTTAATGATGATGATGATGATGATGATGATGATGATGATGATGATGATGATGATGATGAT
>NC_069010.1:7146668-7147642 GCF_001194135.2 Octopus bimaculoides
AACAGCCTGGTCATGAAATTAACGTACAAAGTGGCTGAGCACTCCACAGACGTGTGTACCCTTAACATAGTTCTCGGGGATATTCAGCGTGACACAGAGTGTGACAAGGCTGGCCCCTTTGAATTACAGGTACAACAGAAACAGGAAGTAAGAGTGAGAGAAAGTTGTGGTGAAAGAGTACAGCAGGGTTCGCCACCATCCCCTGCCAGAGCCTCGTGGAGCATTAGGTCAAGTGGTGACGGGGTACAAACACACATACACACAAGGTACCCAAGGTGCCACGCAGTGGGAATGAACCGAGAACCATGTGGTTGGTAAGCAAGCTACTTACCAAACAGCCACTCCTGCGCCTGCTACTTTATTTTATCAACCCCACGAGTATGACAGGTAAAGTTAGTGTTAGTCTTGTATTAATATTCGAAACCTCAGGATGGGATTTGAGATAGAACGAGACATGAGAGGGTATTTCATCCAAGAGCTGAATGATTCTGCCATTCCAGCACTAGACAGTGATGACGGACAATGAGGATGGTGATGATGGTCGTGGTGGCACTGATGACGATGATGACGACGACAATGCCGATGGTAACAATGATTACAGTGATGATGGTGATGATCGAAATGGTAGTGTTGGTGATGGTGCTGTCAATGATGACAACTGTGATGATGACGATGATGATGATGATGATGATGATGAGCAGTATAAGGATAACAGCCATGAAAACAAAAAGCAACTGTAACCTTGACAACATCATCATCATCATCCACTTCCTGTTGGCTTTATCATCGCGCGCGCACACACACACACACACACACTGAGATACTAATACTCACACACACACATACACTAACAGATGTGCGTGTGCACAGATATAAACGGACACACACACACACACACACACATGCACACAGACTAATACACACGCATGCACAATCTCCCTCGCCCCGCCCGCCCTGCCCCAACCCACCCCACA
>NC_069010.1:7149014-7149931 GCF_001194135.2 Octopus bimaculoides
AAGATAAGATAGGAGAGAAGAAGAGGGGCTTAAAGAGAAGTGAAAGAAAAACAAAGCAACATAGAGAGAAAAAAAGGAAGCAGGGGACAAAATGTCACACACACACATACACATACACACACAATGAGAATCTGCCCCAAACTAGTTTATATAGTGAAGAACTGACACTAATGAAACCCAAATATATCGAAACAAAGGCAGTGTATTTCAACAGCAATGTCATAGTCATGTGATTTAGCTTCAAGATTTTTCCAGCATGTTTGTCTTAACACATTTGGTCCCAATCTGCCCCAAAATCATCCCTGGTGCTACGATACAAACTTGCTATGCTAAAGAGATCTGTATTAAACCTTCAATAAAAAAATTTCATGTTAATTTATTTACCAAATTCCAGCTTAATAACGACGAAGTTATTTTTCTGAACTTTTCATTATTTTTCAAAATTAACTGAAACAAGGGTAAAGTTATTTCAGTAAATTCTTCATTGTTCTCAAAATTAAATTGAACAAAGGCAGTGTATTCTATTCTACTCTAGGCACAAGGCCCGATATTTTGGAAGAGGGGGGTCAGGTGATTAGGTCAACCCCAGTACGCAACTAGCACTTAATTTATCGACCCTGAAAGGATGAAAAGCAAAGTCGACCTTGGTAGAATTTGAACTCAGAACGTAAAGACAGACGAAATACCTATTTCTTTACTGCCCACAAGGGGCTACACACAGAGGGGACAAACAAGGACAGACAAATGGATTAAGTCGATTATATCAACCCCAGTGCGTAACTGGTACTTAATTTATCGACCCCGAAAGGATGAAGGGCAAAGTCGACCTTCGTAGAATTTGAACTCAGAACGTAGCGGCAGACGAAATACCGCTAAGCATTTCGCCCGGCGTGCTACCGATTCTGCCAGCTCGCCGC
>NC_069010.1:7150195-7154986 GCF_001194135.2 Octopus bimaculoides
ATACAATTCAGCTTCCAGATTTTTCCATCATGTTTCTATTAACCCTTTTGATACCAACCTACATGAAACCACCCCTGCTTCTATGATACAAACTTCCTGTTATAAACTAATTTAAATAAAAACCTTTCATCAAAATTTCATATTAATCTGTGTTCCAAATCCCAGATTAATAATGACAAATTTTTTTTGTAAATTTTTAATTATTTGAAATTAATTGAAACAAAAGCAGTGAAATTCATCAGAAAATATCCAAATCATATGATTTTGTTTCTAGATCTTTCTATCGTGTTTGTCTTAACCCCTTTTGACACCAACCCACCTGAGACCACCACTCCTGGTTCGATATTTTTTTCAAAGTTAATTGAGACAAAAGCAGTAAAATTCACCAGAAATGTGGTGATAAAAAAGATAACGTGTCATTCTCATATTTCTTTACGTCAAACAGTGTCTGGTCAATGGTGCGCTAACACCATCTGTTTGTATTTTAAAACCCCATCAAGATTTTCTCATGTCCATTCTTCAAAACTTTGTCAAGTACCAATTTAGATCTATCTCAAAACTACATCATTTTTTGCCTAGCACCTGTGCTCACCTCAACACACTTTATCATGTCACCTTTTATACTCTCTCTCTCTCCCTCTCTTTGCACAAGCATTTTAGAGACATTTTTTGGATGAGGATGATAACAAAATTATCATTATCATCCTAATTATTATTATTATTATTATTATTATTATTATTATTATCATTATCATTATTATTATTTAAAGTGACAGGCTAGCAGAATGGCAAGCATGCCGGGTGAAATGCTTAGCGCTATTTCATCTGTCTTTATGCTCTGAGTTCAAATTCCGCCGAAATCGACTTTGCCTTTCATCCTTTCAGTGTTGATAAATTGGATACTGGGGTTGATATAATTGATTAGTCCCCCCACCCCCAACACACACACACACCAATTTCAGACCGCATGCCTATAGTAGAAAGGATTATCATTATTATTATTTAGGTACATACAATGAATGTACAAGGCCTTGCAGTAAGTTAAGAAAACATTGACTTTGCTACTATTGTTATTATTATTATTATTATTATTATTATTATTATCATCATTATTATTATTGTTGTTGTTGTTATCAATGAAGGCATATTGTTTTGTCATGCAACTAGGTTGTCAGTGTCTTATTGTCACAGAAACACTGAAAGAAAATAAAAATCTATTTCGCTTCATACCAAGACAACGTGAAATGATTTTAAGGTATTCGTACATAGACACACACATGGAAGTTTAGCTGTTATATATACACGCTAACATCTGTATGTGTTTATATTTATTCCTACGTGTATGAGTTAAAAATAAAACTAGATATTTTTATATATATACACACCCATATCATGTATATATAAAAAAAAAATACATATACACACATGTATGTATATATATATATATATAGATAGATAGATAGATAGATAGATAGATATGTATATATTCACACACATATACACACACACACAAACATGTTTATGTATATGGTTTATTTAGGTGGCAAATATACTATATATATATATATATATATACCGTTTTATATTTCAATATCTGGATTTGTGCCTATTTTTATAAATAAACATGCAGTTTTAAAATCACATATATGCAGACATACATTTATACACATACATAATTCTAGATAAACATATATAGACTGACTGACAGATAAACAGACAGGTGTAGACTGACATGCATATACATACCAATATGCACACATCAATTTGGAATAAAAACTGATACACTAGTAAAGTCAGGACCCTCCAGCCCTGTCAGAGAGCCTCTCTGGTGAAGCTAGCACAATATCACCAACTCAAGGGTCTGCTGTTATAAGATTTGTGATAGGGAGAAGCATTCAGCTATGGAACACACACAGAAACCATGACAGGTATGTCAATGCAAACCCCTACTTGCATTCACAGGACAAACATTATGTTAATGTTATGCAAGGTGTTGCAGTGCCTGGGTGGAAACATTAGGCTAAGGGTGAAAAAACTTCTTCATTGTCATCGAATGACTAACAATCACAATACTGCTAGAAATTCTTCTTTGCGCTGTCAGGAAAAGAGGAAGAATTTCACTTCAAGGATTCCTCCATTAATACTTTTGTCAGTATGTGTCTGTTGAGATAGGGTGCCTTTGTTTCGCTTAATTTAAATTTTACAAAACCTGTCATTGATTCAATTAATTCTGAAAATGATGAAGAATTTTGTAAGAAAAAAAAAACTCATTATTAAAAGCTATTGTTTGGAATATAAATTAACATGAAATGTTTATTGAAGATTTCAATTTAGATTGTTTTAAAACAGGAAGTTTGTTTCAGAGAACCAGGGGGGATTGATCTCAGATGTGTTGGTATAAAAAGGGTTAAGACAAACATGATGGAAAGACCTGGAAGCTGAATCACATGACTAGGATATTTTTGTTGAAATACAGTGCGTTCGTTAAAATTAATTTTAAAAATAATGAAGTATTTACTGAAATAGCTTATTAAGTTGGTAATTGCAGCATAAATTAGCACAAAATTTTTGATGGGAAAATTGCATTTACATCACATTAAAACAAAATTTTTGTGACATAGAACCATGGGTGGTGGTCTCAAGTGGATTGGTGTCAAATGGAGCTAAAACAAACATGATGGGAAGATCTGGAAACCTTAATTATATGACAAGGATATTTCTTCTGTTGAAATATGCTGCCTGTTGTTTTAATCTATTTTTAAACCAATAAAGAATTTAGCAAAATTACTCTGCTTCTTGAAATGTAAATTAGCATAAAGAAAGCTTGTATAGCAGAACCAGGAGTGGTGGTCTCAGGTGGGTTGGTGTCAAAAGGGGTTAAGACAAACACGATGGAAAAATCTGGAAGCTAAATTATATGATGAAGATATTTCTGTTGAATTTCACTACTTTACTCTTTTACTCTTTTACTTGTTTCAGTCATTTGACTGCGGCCATGCTGGAGCACCGCCTTCAGTCGTGCAGATCGACCCTAGGACTTATTCTATCGGTCTCTTTTTACCGAACCGCTAAGTTACGGGGGACGTAAACACACCCTTCCTAACGCCAACCACTCCGAGAGTGTAGTGGGTGCTTTTACGTGCCACCAGCACAGAAGCCAGTCTGCTGTTCTGGCAGCGGTCATGCTCGGATGGTGCTCTTAGCGCTCCACTGGCACGGGTGCCAGTCATCGAATTTGCGAATTTGATTTGATTTCGATTTCACTTGCCTTGACAGAATAATAATAATAATAATGATAATAATAATAATAATGAATAATAAGCAATAATGAATAATAAATGTAGGACAGAAACACAAGCCCCACAGTCCCAAAACACAAATTGCTGAGACTGTACAACAACCTAGCAACAACAACAACAACAACAGCAACAATACGCAGATGAAGGAAATATGGCGATGGTGCAGTTGGCAACGCAACAGAAACTCTCCAACATGGGGATGATGCACATGGGAGTGCAGCAGCAGATGGAGACAAGTACAAAACTGTTGAAAACCTCAAAATAATAATAATAATAATAATAATAATAATAATAATAATAATAGCAATAATAATAATAACAACAACCACAAGAGACAGCTTTGGTATGGCTCAGCTTAAAGATGAGTCTCCAAGACTGAAATTCCATTATGAAATTAAATGCAACATGGTCGCCTAGCAACCGACCGACAGGCAGAGAGACAAACAGACAGACGGACAGAGAGAAAAGCCGATAGACTTCTGATTTCCTCTGTGGTTATCTGCTGTAGTGGATATCACAAATGGGTTGTGGTTGTACAGATACACATACATACACACACATATATACATGCACACATATACATACATACATGAAAACATTTGTACAAACATGTGCTTATATACATACATACATACATGAACACAAAAATATGTATACACACACACATACACACAAATATATATACACACATACATAAACACACAAATGTATACACACACACATATATACATACATACATATATAAATATATATATATATAAATGTGTGTGTGTGTGTATACACACGTGAACATATGTATGAAGAGGCATGTACTTACAGACAAACACATACATTATATGCATATATACATATATAAATACACACACAAGTACGTACTTATATAAACACATGTTTCAATACACGTGTACAAGCATAACCATGTGTGTGTATGTGTAAATAAATAAATATACATGTGTGTGTGTGTGTATACAATGTGTATATATGTACATGCATGTACATATATACATACGTTTTTACATACATATACATCAAATTACACACACACACACATTATATGTCTTTTCATATATATTTCTATATATGTATACGTGTATGCTTACATATATACACAGTCATATATACATGTCAGTGTATTTATACCTGCATACATATGTATGCATGTGTGCGTGTACATACATACATACATGTATTTATATATATATATATATATATATATGGGCTGTGCGTGAGAAGACCCGGCAAGCCAAGTAAGATCGTTGCCAGTGCCCCTGGACTGGTTCTTGTGCGGGTGGCACATGAGATGCACCATTTTGAGCGTGGCCGTTGCCAGTACCGCCTGACTGGCTCCTGTAGGATTTTCGAGCGAGATCGTTGCCAGTGCCCCTGGACTGGCTTGTGCGGGTGGCACATAAAAGACACCATTCCGAGCGTGGCCGTTTTCGTGCGGGTGACACGTAAAAGCACCCACTACACTCTCTGAGTGGTTGGCGTT
>NC_069010.1:7155508-7158037 GCF_001194135.2 Octopus bimaculoides
CTTCCTCTAAATATTAATACAAATATACATATACTCCTAGTTTGAGTTCTACTTTTCCTGTTTGCATCGCCATCATCATCATCATCATCATCATCATCATTGTCGTCTAATGTCTGCTTTCCATGCATGGGAGCCAGTCAGGCAGACCTGGGATCACTCATGTTCGGATAGTGCTTTTTACATGCCACCGGCACGGGAGCCAGTCAGGCAGATCTGGCATCAACCACGTTCGGATGGTGTTGTTTACATACCACTGGCATGGGAACCAGTCAAGGGGCAACGTCCACAGGTACGATATTGGTTTTACTTGACTCAACAGGTCTTCTCAAGCATATCATATTGCCTGATGCGTCAGGGGTACTCTTAACTGGGCCGGACATGCATGGCTGCGATCTGACTTGAGTTTGCTGGGTTCTTTCAATCACAGCATATCTCCAAAGCTCTCGGTCTCCTGTCATTGCCTCTGTGAGGCCCAATGTTCAAAGGTCATGCTTTACCCCCTCACTCCATGTCTTCCTGGGTCTACCTCTTCCACAGGTCCTTCTACAGTTAGAGAGTGGCACTTCCTCACACAGCTGTCTTCATTCATACACAACACATGACCATACCAGCAAAATCGATTCTCTTGCTTCTTATGCCCAACTTTTCTCTCAGGGTACTTCCACTCTGTCATGTATGCACACTGACATTACACATCCAGCGGATCATACTAGCTTCATTTCTTTCAAGCCTACACATGTCCTCAGCAGCCAAGGCCCATGTTTCACTACCATGTAGCATGGCAGTCCGCACACATGCACTATACAGCCTACCTTTCATCCTAATCGAGAGGCCCTTAGTTGCCAGCAGAGGTAGGGGCTCCCTGAACTTTGACCAGACTATTCTTATTCTAGCTGCTACACTCTCAGAGCAACCACCCCCACTACAGACCTGGTCACCTAGGTAGTGGAAACTATTAATATATATTTATAAATATATATATATATATATATATTGCAATAAGAAAATGGAGGGGAATATGAGGTACTCATCAACTTGCAGACACTGTATTCCGTTGATTAATCTGTTTATTTTATAACCAAAATGACAAAAAATACAATATACAGACACTTATGACATGGTATGTCATATCAACAATTAAGATTTCAAATTTAAAGGACATCTAGCAATTGGAGAAGGGACAAAATCTATACATATATATATATGGTATGATATGCCACAAACTGCGTGATCTCGGCATAGCTTGGAGAATGGTTACAGTGTACTCTGTAAGTTTCATATTCAGTTTTGGACGCTGGTAGTGCAGGGCTTGGAATTTTTTAGCATTAAAGGAGGTGTGAGTCATTGATTATATCAACATTGAGGAAACAGATGTAACAGTGGCCATAGTTAAAATGAGCTCATGCTCCACCACTGGTCCAGATGGCTTTGCAGCTAATCTCCTAAAGTCATGTAAGCAGGCTTTAGCGAAACCACTTCAGATACATTTCCAGTTTCCTTGCAAGTGGTATACTTCCTGAAAAGCTGTGGAAGCAGATCAGAGGCCAAAAACAACAGGCATATCGCTCTGACTTCGTATATCAGTAAAGTCATGGAGCAAATCATCAGAAAGAAATTGATAATGTTCCTAGAAGAAAATGACTTACTGAACAATACTCATTATGGCTTCTGTCCAAGAAGAAGCTACCTCACCCAGCTCCTACAGCACTATGGAAAATCCTAGAAGGGCTAGTACCTAACTTTGGCATTCAGCTACCAATAAAATGGCAAAACTGTGTTGATAATTTAGGTGCATACTTTGATTAACTGCTTTGCTTTTTGTTGAGATAAAGTAAAATAAACTTTCAGTTCAAAACTGGACATTTCATTCTTGATGACCTGATATATAGCTTGTGCACATCCACACATTCGGTTTTTTTTTGTTTGTTTGTTTGTTTGTTCTTTGAATTGACTATATATGTATACAGGGTGGCCCATAAGTATGTTTACAGTTCTTCAGCTATCTTTTTTGCATTCTTATATTAACAGTTTAGATCTTAATTTAAAAAAAGACTATTAAACCATTATTCTGTGCTAATTTAGTTAATTGTAAGATAGAAATTTAAATGTAATAAAATATTTTAAAAGAAACTTAAAGTGCCTACGTGATAACAGTAAACCTACTTTTGGGCCAGTCTGTTTGAATTACGGAAAAATTTGGATAAGTACTGTTTTCACTTTGCTAAAGATTTTCTACTATTTGAAAATAATATGTATTCTTGTTTTTATACTATTCATTTGGTTCTTTATAGATTATTTTAATAGATAACTTATTTAACACTATATTATTTAGAAGTTATAGTTTCATTTCAACATAATATTAGAACTTCGATTGGAATAGTGTTGATATATTTTCGATTATTTTTGATTAATATTATTTGATTAATTATTAATCTTTATAGTTTATAATATCGTTAAAGTTTTTTTTTTAATCAAAACTTTGTATATATATATAAAGTTTAACCTTTTATTCTTAATAATTTTTTCTTT
>NC_069010.1:7159312-7163198 GCF_001194135.2 Octopus bimaculoides
GAGAGAGAGAGAGAGAGAGAGAGAGAGAGAGAGAGAGAGAGAGAGGGAGAGAAAAGTAAATGAAGAGAAATGCTTACCTGTAACCGTAGCAACCAGCTGTAATGTTTGATGTCGTTGAGTACGAGGGGGTGACCCTGTTCAATGGCAAGTATGACTCCTTTGTGGCGCAGGGGCTCGGCAATGCGGTCCCCGCGTAGGCAGAACCCAAGCTGACGGACGATGAGTGGATTCTCAAGGGCGATGTAGAAGAGCACCTCCCGCAGCAGGCGATAGTTTCCCATGAACGTGCACTTGGTCGCGTCGTAGACACTCTGCATGCAGCTGACCTTTATGTTGAGGTCACGACCCTGTGACTTCAGCACGATTTCTCGCTTCTTGACCAAACCGACGTCGACGTGCTTCCGATCGCTGATCGACAGGGACGAGAACACGTGTGCTGCATCCAGCTCTTTGCAGCTGAGCTTTGAAAAGTAGCCGAGGTCGTGCAGAAGCCGCTGCGTCTGAAGGACGATCTCGTCAGCCTCTGGCGCTTGGCCCCAATCGGACGGGTATAAAACTGGCAGGAATGCCTTGATCTGTGCCATCCTCTTCGCGTCATGAGCGAGTAGCTGTTTGCCAATGAATTCACGGCCCGACAGCCAATGCAACACGCTGCTGCTACTGCTGCCGCTGTCGTCGTCATTGCTTACCAACGGAGCTTTGTACCCCCAGATTCCTAAGTTTGTGTCACCGTCATCATCCTCAATGTCGAAGGAGTTGAGGCGTGTGATCCAGACGATGAGAAAGAAGATGACAACGAAAGGCACAACCCATTTGCGGAGTCGCACTCGACAACGGCGCCGCATCAGGCTTTTCAGGTACGGGACGATCATGTTATCCTCTCTGACTGCATCTGGAACGACAGAGAAGACGGGAGAAAATTAGACAATGAAACAATAAAAACACAACAAAACAACAATAAAAACACAACAAAACAACAATAAAAAAACATATAACAAGACAGCTGTCATCTCTACCTAGATACTTCCTTGATTATTTATTTCTCAGTCTGTCTGTGTGTCTATCTGTATATCCATCTGCCTGCCTACCTCCATGCCTACTTGTCTATCTATCAATCTATCTAGCTATCTTTCCATCTACCTAGACCCCTAATCTATCTACATATCTATCCATTAACTTACCTACCTGTTTACCTACAAATTTATTCGACCTCAGGAAGCTGAACCTTTCAGGAAAGCTGACAAAGGTCCAAGATCCCTGGTGCCATGCCATACTCAAGAAGACCCCTACTTTGTGACGGAAGTGTTCAGACCGGGCCTTCTGGTGGTGTAAAACAGTTGTGGCGGTTCCATGTAAAAGCACCCGCATAGCTACTTACATCTGGTAGGGGGTAAAAAGAGGATGAGAGGAAGTGAAAATGAAAGTAGGATCTGCGAGGGATAGATAATGGCAATGAGATATTACACACACACACACACACACACACACATATATATATATATACACACACACACACATATATATATATACACACACACACAAACACACCCACTGGTGTGAAGGCAATATAAAAGAGAAAGAAGAAGAGAAAGACACAGCATTTGTTTCATAGAATTTTCATGCTTCACACAAATTACATGCTTACTAAATTGATCACATGATTCAACCCAGTGGTCATGTGATCAGTGCCATTTAACATGGTTACCCGTTTGATGAAAGGGAATTTGGTTATTCAGTTGAAAAAAAAAAAAACCTTCCGGAGGCAAAGGTCCTCTTGCAAACTACAGCAGAGTTTTGGATAATCACATTACAGCATGACCATATTATTAGACTTTGAATAAAACACATTATTGGACACAGGTGGTAGTGGTGGTGATGGTGGTGGTGGCAACATGGTAGTGGTGTTGGTGGTGGTGGTGGTAAGTGACAATAATTGTGTGCGGTGGTTGTGGTGACATTAATAGTGATGATGGTTTTAGTGGCAGTGGTGAAGGTAGAAGTGGTGGCATTAACAGTGATGATGTTTGTAATGGTGGGAGAAGAGTTTATGACGAGAGATAGAGAGAGAGATAGAGAGAAAGAGAGAGACAAAGAAAGTGAGAGACGTTCTGCAGTCCTTTTGTTGATCTCAGAGCACAAAAGAGTTCAGCTTCTCCATTCATCACACCTCACTTCATTCGACTCTGGTTCATTTCATTTCATTGTCTTGTAAAGAATTTCGGCAATGTCACAGAGAAAACAACTCCTTGACCAAATCAAAGACGTTATTTCACTGTTGCTTGCACTGCATAATGTGCAGATAGCACCTGCATGTCAAGTGCACCATGCAACAATAAACTGCAGCATTTCAAATAAGTCATTATATAGCTAAACACTCACACACACAACCACACATGCATATAAACGCATACATATGCATATATTTGTGTGTGTGTGTGTGTGCGTGTATATATATTTGTATGTATGTGTGTGTGCATATATATGTATGTATATATATATATATATATATATATATATATATATATATATATATATATATTATCTATAGTAATTTCCTCTGGCTCATACAAACACATGCATGTACACATATAAGCATGCACAGACATAAACATACATATGCAATATACATATGAATATATAGGTGCAAGCAGATGTACAGTCATGCATATAAACACGCACACATATAGCAATTTCATTTCACACATACATACATACAAATATAAACATATATATGTATATAGTAGCTTCATTTCACTCATACATATATACATACACACACCAATACAAACACAAATATAAACAAATATATATATATATATACACCAAAACATGTATACAAAATATGCAACAGCCACAATAGCAACAAAGAAGTCTTTCATTGCCATACGTAGCAGCACACACATACGTACGTGCACACACAGACATACAGACATATACGCACACAAACTGGTATATATATATATATATATATATATATATATACAAACACACATTCGCTATTGTACGCCACATGTGCACAATGCACATGACACACATGCACTCACACACACATACAAACTCTTTCCTCACCACAGCTGAAACACACACACACACACAGAGTCACTCTCATTCATACATACACACACACACACACACACACACACACACACACACTCACTCACACACAAACACTCATACACACTCTCACTCTCTCACACACACTCAAGCACACTTTCTCCCTCACTCTCACTCACTCACAAGCATGCTTTCGCCCTCTCTCTCTCTCTCTCTCTCTCTCTCACACAGTCACTCTCTCTCTCTCCCTCTCACACACACACACGCACACACTCCTTCACTGTACACATCTAACACACAACTCTGCATGATGTAAAGCAGCCCTGACAATATCTGCATCTGACACCATTCACTATACTCATCATCGTTGTTTGACCTGTTATAAATAATAGCTGAACCTCTCACAAGTCGCATCTCGCATCTTTAAGTTACATAAAACCAGATAATCCTATATTTTATTTAAACCTTTCGACTATGGCAACAAGGCCTGAAATTCTAGCAGACCGAGCAAGTCAACAACGTCGATCCCAGCGTGCAACTGGTACTTATTTTATCGACCCTGAGAGTACATAAAGCAAAGTCAACCTGAGCAGCATTTGAACTCAGAACTCAGAAGCTAGAAGAAATGCCATTAGGTGCAGGTGTGGCTTTGTGGTAAGAAGCTTGCTTCCCAACCACATGGTTCCAGGTTCATTCCTACAGCACAGCATCTCGGGCAAGTGTCTTCTAGTATAGACTTGGGCCAACCAAAGCCTTGTGAGTGGATTTGGTAGACAGAAACTGAAAGAAGCCCGTCGTATATATATATATATATATATATATATATATATAT
>NC_069010.1:7163469-7165168 GCF_001194135.2 Octopus bimaculoides
TAACAATATAAAAGATTCTGGAGAAAACCAGGTACTTAAATGGTATGCACCAGGTTGGGTTGATTTAACCTGTAAGCACCACCTTTAGTCGGATGGGCTGTTCTATTCTTTTATTCGTTTCAGTCATTTGACTGTGGCCATGCTAGAGCACCGCCTTTAGTCGAACAAATCGACCCCAGGACTTTGTAAGCCTAGTACATATACAATCGCCGTATGTGTCCCCCCACCCCAGCTGGACAGCACACCAGTCTATCGCAGCATTACTCAAGAAACAGGAAGAAAGGGCGAGAGAAAGTTTGGCCGAAAGAGTACAACAGGGTTCGCCACCACCCCCTGCTGGAACCTCGTGGAGCTTTAGGTGTTTTCGCTCAATAAACACACACAACGCCCGGTCTGGGAATCAAAACCACGATCTTCCGACCGTAAGACCGCTGCCCTAACCAATGGGCCATTGCGCCTCCATTATACACACAATATACACTAACAAAACCTCTTGTATATATCAATTTCATGCGTCATACATTAACCTTCACCTATTGTAATTACAACAAACTCATTAACAAAAGAAACAAGTTAAATATTTTCTCATTACACAAACAATCATATTTTCTCACACTTCAACCACCTCCTTATACCAACAGCACAAGTAAATGTTACAAAAATATTATTGCATGTGTCAAGTTTGTGTGTGTGCGAGCATATAAATGTGTCCTAGGAAGGACATTAAAATGCGTCTGATGGTGAAGCTCCTAGTTTGAGATTTTCTGGAAATGTACATGTAAAGACATTCGAGTGAGATCATTGCCAGTGCTGCCGAACTGGCTCCCGTGCAGGTGGCACGTAAAATACACTATTTTGAGCGTGGCCGTTGCCAGTACCGCCTAACTGGCCTTCGTGCTGGTGGCATGTAAACGCACCCACTACACTCTCGGAGTTGTTGGCGTTAGGAAGGGCATCCAGCTGTAGAAACACTGCCAAATCAGATTGGAGCCTGGTGTAGTCATCTGGTTTCACCAGTCCTCAGTCAAATCGTCCAACCCATGCTAGCTTGGAAAGCGGACGTTAAACGATGATGAGGATGTGGGGAGCCTGGAGCCATCCCTTAATTACCATTACCCTTAGGGCCTTTCTGACCCAGAATGGTCATATCTGTCAGGGTTTAATGAGTGAGTGTGTGTGTCTTCTGAGTATGCCATTAAAATACTGTGACATAAAACTTGCAGTCAAAATGGTATCAGTGACATTGCAATGCCTGTCCCTGGAACCTTCTATGGCGACCAAGAGAGGGGAAAAAGGATTGTAAAAGGTTCGTTTCATTTCTTGAAGGGTTTAGCTGAACAAATTGAAACCAGTACTTCTATGTTTTTTGAAGTTTGGGACTCCGAATTATGAATTAAGATACAAAAAAAAAAAAGAAGAAAAAAATGAGAGAAAGAGAGGCAAAGAAAGGAAGAATGAGACACAGGAAGGAAAGGAGAGAGGGTATGAGGGAAAGATGGGGAGGAGGAAAAAAGGGAGGGAAAACTGACTGAAACTCCAGGAGGGATCAGAACTCGTGATCTTTCATCTGAGAGGAATGAAACTTAATATTGTTGTAACTGTGTGGAATGTGGTGGCCACATGTGGGGAGATGTGTGTGGGCATGCACAGATGAATGTGCGCGTGCGTATGTATATGTGTGCCTACATCCATAATGTGT
>NC_069010.1:7165500-7167509 GCF_001194135.2 Octopus bimaculoides
ATGTAGATAGATTAGAAAGAGAGGAAAATCTATAGACAGACAACTATACACACACACACTATAAAGACAGATAGAAAGCTATATACACAAACGTGTATGTGTGTGTGCATGTATATATATATATATATATATATATATAAACATGCAGACAGACATGCATATACATGCACTGACTGTAACTTGAAATATGGCCCCTCCCTGCCAAAACAGGGCCTCCACACAGACTTGGATGATCAATTATATCCGTAAACTTTACAAACAACACACACACATCTATCTGTCTATCTATCTGTTTATCGATCTATCGAAAACATTAAGATGGTTGGAAACTCCTTGAGCAAGTAAACATATTTATTTCAGACGATTACAGTCTATACCGATGCTTCAGCTGGCAGAGTAGGGGGCAAGAATGGAGGGACAGCTTCCGAGCAACCACTGACGTGTGTGTGTGTGTGTGTGTGTGTGTGTGTGTTTGTACACATATCTTAGCTATATTTGTAGTTTCAGCTTATTTAAGAATAAAATATTTTCAAATTTCCCAATACTTTAGACAAAACCAAAACAAAAGTACTTACATGCACATATTCTGAGACACACACACACACACACACAGAGTTATATAACCTTGCACACACAAGCATCCTCTGAAAGATACTCATAACTTTATGTGTGCATGTGTCTGCATACATACACATATATATACATGTGTATGTATGTGTAAACATACATACATATGCATGTGTATACATATATATATATATATATATGTATATATATATATATATATATGTATACACAGGCATACGCATATATAAGCATATATAAGCATATATATATATACATACATACATACGCATATATAAACATATATACGTACATACACATATATAAACATATATATATATATATATATATATATATATATATATATATATATATATATATATATATATATATATATATATATATATATATATATACATATATACATACACATATCATCATCATCGTTTAACGTCCGCTTTCCATGCTAGCATGGGTTGGACGACTTGACTGAGGACTGGTGAAACCGGATGGCAACACCAGGCTCCAATCTAAATTTGGCAGAGTTTCTACAGCTGGATGCCCTTCCTAACGCCAACCACTCAGAGAGTGTAGTAGGTGCTTTTACGTGGTCACCTGCACGAAGGCCAGTCAGGCGATACTGGCAACGGCCACGCTCGAAATGGTGTCTTTTATGTGCCACCCGCACAAGCCAGTCCAGGGGCACTGGCAACGATCTCGCTCGAAAATCCTACGGAAGCCAGTCAGGCGTTACTGGCAACGGCCACGCTCAAAATGGTGCATCTTATGTGCCACCCGCACAAGAGCCAGTCCAGGGGCACTGGCAACGATCTTACTTGGCTTGCCGGGTCTTCTCACGCACAGCACAATGCACACACACACACACACACACATATATATACATACACACACACATAAGTACATATATAGACACATATATACATACACACATATATATACATATATAGACATATATATACACACATTCATATATATATATATACATACACGCATATACATACACACACACATATATAAACATATACACACACACATATATATATACATACACACACATATATGTACATACATACATGCACATATATCCATATACTCACATACGTATACACACTCATACATATATATTCATACAGGCATGCACACACATACACACACACACTAGTTCAACTGCATATACATACACCAACAGGTCTCTCTGACTTGTTCAAAGATCATCGCCACCACCGCCCAACCACCACACCTGCACCTCCCCACCACACACTCTTTCACCCTACATTTCAAGTTGTCCCAGGAATAACAAGTGACAACATAAGATAGGTAGAACAACAATGGGGGGCAGACACACACACAAATGTACACATACACACACACACACACACACACACACACACACACACACACACACACACACACACACACACACA
>NC_069010.1:7168409-7171055 GCF_001194135.2 Octopus bimaculoides
CTATAGCCTCGGGCCGACCAAAGCCTTGTGAGTGGATTTGGTAGACGGAAACTGAAAGAAGCCCGTCGTATATATGTATATATATATATATATATGTATGTGTGTGTGTGTCTGTCTTTGTCCCCCAACATCGCCTGACAACCGATGCTGGTGTGTTTATGTCCCCGTAACTTAGCGGTTCGGCAAAAGAGACCGATAGAATTAGTACTAGGCTTCTAAAGAATAAATCCTGGGGTCGATTTGCTCGACTAAAGGTGGTGCTCCAGCATGGCCACAGTCAAAAGACTGAAACAAGTAAAATAGTAAAATAGTAAAATAGTATATATATATTACACATGTGGGAAATTCTGTCTGTGGGTGTATTTGTGGCGTTGTTAGCTAACTCCTCCTACATTGTTTTGTCGATTTTGATGAAACTCGACACGTGAATAGAGCTCATGTCTGGAAACCTCATGGCATACTCAATTTCCCTAGCAGCGGGAAATTTAGACAGTGTCACGTGACAACTAGCTGGGGCTGCCTGCTGGAGCCTAGCAGCAGATATAAAAAGGGGAACTTGACATGACGATCAGTCGGACGCTGACACTCGTTGATGCCGCATCGAAGAGGCCAGGGAATAGAAGAAAGAAGACATGCACCCAACACCAGAGCTGAAGACACCTCCGAAAGGAGGGGCCCCGCTACGTCAAAACGGTAGAGGAGTAGGGGCCGAAACCGGACGTGGTTCCTCCTGATGATGTCTTGAGCTAACTGGATCCTATAAAGGAGCTGTTGTGGTAGCAGACCACGAAACATGGTTGAAATTCCTTCCTACTTATTTCATTGATCTTGAAAGGATCAGAAGCAAAGTCAACCTTGGTAGAATTTGAACTCAGAGCTGGAAGTCATGCCACTAAGCATTTCCACAACCTGCTAATGATACCGCCAGCTTCACCACCAAGGCCAACAATAAAACCACCAACGACAACTGCACCAGCAACAAAACAGACAATAGTCAAGAGAGAATAATAAAGATTTTATCTGGTTACAAGTTTGTATTTGTATACCTCACTGCTTAGTTTTGTCACCCCATATTCTATTTATGATGAGTCATTGAATAGCACAGCTATTTACTGAACAAAGACAGGAATAACTGAAGATCTGCCTGGTCTCCCTGACTCTTTGACAGGAGCTGGCCAGCTGAAGAGCTGCTTGGGTTCCCTGTCTGTTTTGGCTTGGTTTCTACAGCTGGATGCCCTTCCTAACACCAACCACTTTACAGAGAGTACTGGGTGTTTATATGCAGAACAATGATGGTTATGCTTATGTGGCACTGGTACATAAAAACATACACGCACATAAACATATGTAGAAATATACACAAACACACACACATACATATATATATGTTTATGAGGGGGTGCTGAAAAGTTTCTAGTTTTAAGGGTACTGTGAATGGCCTGGTTACAGGCCCAACCCTCTGTTGTTCTTTTACAAGGGCCGCTGCAACAAGTGTGTGAATCTGAGAAGGGAATATCTTGAATAAAATCATGATTAACTGATCCTCCATTTACTCAAAGCCAGGAACCTTTCAACAACCCCCTCATATATGAATATGAATATACACACGCAGATAGACATACATACATAAGCATACACAAACACAAACTCACATCTACTTATACACACTCACACACACGCACTTATAGAGATAATCACACAAGCATGACCCAAAGGAAAGAACTTTGCTTCTCAACCACAAAGCTTTGGGAGGTGGAAACTGGAAGAAGCTCATTGTATGTGTGTGTGTGTGTGTGTGTTTCACCACTGCTTGACAACTGGTGTTGGTGTGTTTACATCCCCGTGACTTAGCAGTTCGGCAGAAGGAAATAAGTACTGGGGGTCGATTCATTCACCTAAAAATTCTGGAATCCAGTGCTCCAGAATGGCCATAGGCTAATGACTGGAAACACACACCTACATACATATACATATATAAAATGAAAATGCGTATATACGCAAATACACATACAGTTACATCTACATGCATACAGACACACACGCAAATAAACTCACATATACTCAGACACATAAACACACATATATTCACAGACACATACATATATATATATATATATATATAAGTTAGCTTACCAATTATTGTTGGTAGTTAATTTATAATATATTGTTATATATATATATATATATATATATAGACACACACATACACACATACACCAAAACAAAATATTTAAAGTACCTTGTCATGTTGTCCTATATATGTACGCACCCATGCACACATACACAAACACAGCGACATCTACATGGATATACACACACACACATATATATATATACAGACACACCCACACACACACACATATACAGATACACACGCACACACCTATATACAAATACACACACACAAAAAAATCTTAATTATATATAATATATCCTCCATAACGTTTTTTACATAACTCTCTACTTATATATATATATATATATACACACACACACATATGTATATATATATATATATATATAATAATTTTTCCAAAGGATGTAGCAACCGTTACCAATATAGCATAAGAACTTACCTTAGGGGATCATTAACTAGATTCCTTAAGGGTCGTTCTCACAGTTTATATTTATATTATAAGGTTTTTA
>NC_069010.1:7171416-7172133 GCF_001194135.2 Octopus bimaculoides
TATATATATATATATATATACACACACACACATATGTATATATATATATATATATATGTATGGATACACACACACATACATTAACACATATACATACACCAGAACAAAAAAACAAAACAAAACAAATATTTAAAGTACCTTCTATCATGTTGTCCTATGTCTGTCTGTGTGTCTCTGCAGGGACCCAAGTTGTTGTACCGCATAGGTGTACACATATAACCCTTCAAAACACCTGTGCTCCAACACACATGGGCAGCAGCGGTTCACTAACATACATCACAAACAACACACCTTTAGACGTTATAGTAGTAGTAGTAGTAGTAGTAAGTGACAAGTGAAGGTGGTGGTAGCATTGGTGGTGGTTGTGGTGGTGTTGGTATGCCAGTGGTATAGTAGTAGTAATGGCAATAACCTACTTACTAAGACAAGCAAGGGAAAAAAAAAGAAAAAAGGCACAGACACACCTTTCCTGATATCACAATTTCAGAGCTACATGCACACACACACACACACATACACACTCACGCACACCACACACACTCACGCCCACATATATATATATATATATTATAAAAATATATACATACACACTCCGAAATACTTCAAAATGACAAATGACTTTTTACCGCGAACATTATTTTCACATTAAGATAATAGACACACATGTATGTATACACACGTGTGTGTGTGTATATATATATATATATATATATATAT
>NC_069010.1:7173082-7173727 GCF_001194135.2 Octopus bimaculoides
ATATATATATATATATATATATATATATATATATATATATACATTCATTTCATTTCATTCATTTTATCTAGTCTCAGCTCATGAGCTGTGGCCATGCTGGGGCACCGCCATAAACCGTAACGCCGTTCCCATGCCAGGAATTGAACCCGGGCCGCCTGGGTGAAAGCCAGGAATCTATACACATACATACACTCACATTTATAAATATACACACATATATATATACATATACGCGCACACATGAAATGATAGATAATTAAGATAAACCAGTGAAGTATCAGACATTTTTAAGTCAGAAGTAACCAGAGATTCAAATTATGACAGCTGTATCTAAGCCTACATTATCTAATGTGTCCTTCCTTGTCGCTGCTGTTTAGCCCTAGGTCAGTCCGGATTCAACATACCTACAATCAAAAGTGTTCCAGCTGTGATCATCCTGTCTTTTATTCAGGCATGGTGTACCTAGGACTACATTATTTAATGCGTCCTTCCTTCTTGCTTAGCCCCTGGTCAGTCCTGATCCAGTGGACTTATGATCAAGGTTGTTCCAGCTGTGACCATCCTGTCTTTTATTCAGGCATGGTGTACCTAGGACTACATTATTTAATGCGTCCTTCCTTCTTGCTTAGCCCCTGGTCAGTCCTG
>NC_069010.1:7175595-7176697 GCF_001194135.2 Octopus bimaculoides
ATAATAATAATAATAATAATAATAATAATAATAATAATAATAATTTCTACTGGAGACACAAGACCTGAAGAAGCATTTAACCAAGACTGCTTTCTTCCAACTGTTAAACATGGAGGAGGATCTGTGATGATCTGCTGGGGTTATATCTTGGAAATCCTCCGGCCCAATGGTTTCCCTTCATGGCAGAATTAATAGTCAAGACTATTTAAGCATTTTATCTGATCAATTTCATCTTATGGTTGCGGAACTGTTTCCGGAGGGAAAACGCAATCTTTCAGGATGATAATGCACCAATTCACGCAGCTAAAGTTGTTACTGAATGGCATGAGGAATATTCTAGTGAAGCTAGACATCTAATCTGGCCACCACAGTCCACAGATCTCAATATTATTTAACATTTATGGTGCATTTTAGAAAAACAAGTAAGGAGTCGATAGCTGAAGAATGGACAAAAATTCCTTTGGAAACAATTCAAACTTTGTACGAGTCCATACCTCGTAGAATTCAAGCTGTAATTCCTGCCAAAGGCAGTCCTACCCCATATCAAAATAAATTGGTTTGAAATTTTAAGGGGTTTGAAATTTTGTCCAACCCCTGTACATACACATATATACATACAAAGGGATCCATACATACATATACACACATTTATGCATTCACCTTAAGAAGAAGAATTGGAAGAAGAAGAAGAAGAAGAAGAATTGGAAGAAGAAGAAGAAGAAGAAGAAGAAGAAGAAGAAGAAGAAGAAGAAGAAGAAGAAGAATTGGAAGAAGAAGAAGAATTGGAAGAAGAAGAAGAAGAAGAAGAATTAGAAGAAATGGAAAAAGAAATAGAACAAGATTTGTCTAGTTTAAGTAGATTTGGGGTAGCAATTACATGGACGCCCTAACTAGTTCTTATTTCATCAACCCCGGAAGGGCAAAAGGCAAAGTTGACCTCAGTGGAATTTGAACCCAGAACGTAAAAGAGCCAAGAGCCGGAAGCTAAAATACCACAAGGCCATCAACAAACCCCCACCAACAATTATTACATTCCAAGACAAAATACAACACCACCACCACCACCACCACCAGAGTCTCAGCTACTTCCTCACACAGTCAC
>NC_069010.1:7176797-7177944 GCF_001194135.2 Octopus bimaculoides
GCTATTTCTGAACTTCGGTATATGGTGAAGGAAATGCTTGCTGATCCCTTGATTATGTTTATATATATATATATATATACCTGTGACTGACCAGAGTCCTGTCCAAATGTGGAACCTAAATGCCATTGAAACCGGGAAACCAGCCCTTATGAGCCACACTTGGCTCAAGAAGGAACAAACAACATCAACAACAACAACATATATATATATATTTTATTCTTTTACTTGTTTCAATTATTTCACTGCGGCCATGCTGGTGCACCACTTTAGTCAAAAGAATCAACTCCAGGACTTATTCTTTAGCTTAGTACTTATTCTATTGGTGTCTTTTGCTGAACCGCTAAGTTACTGAAATGTAAACACACCAACATCGGTTGTCAAGTAATGGTGGGGAAACAAACACAGACACACAAACATATACATATATATATATATATATATATATATATATATATATATACGACAGGCTTCTTTCAGTTTCCATCTACCAAATCCACTCACAAGGTTTTAATCAGCCTATGGCTATAGTAGAAGACACCTGCCCAAGGTGCCACGCAGTGGGACTGAACCCGGAACCATGTGGCTGGGAAGCAAGGTTCTTACTACACAGCCAGTGACACACAAAAGGCACCCGTGCCGGTGGCACGTTTAAGGCACCCGTGCCAGTGGCTGGCATATCTAATGCACGTGGGAGGAACTGCAATTGCAAAGAACTGCAGCAAAATTTGTGCCTCACTTGCTCACGGAAGACCAAAAGCAGTCACGACTGAATGTGCATCGTGAACAGAAAGGACAACTGGGAGTTGATCCAGAACAGATATAAACAGATATGGAGGGAGGGAGAGAGAGAGAGAGAGAGAGAGAGAGAGAGAGAGAGAGAGAGAGAGAGAGAGAGAGAGTGAGAGACAGACAGACAGACAGACAGACAAACAAACAAACAATGAGAGATGGAGAGAGAAAGTGAGACAGGCAGACAAAGAGAAAGAAAGCGGGACAGAGAAAGAGCTAGAGAGAGAGAAAGAGAGACAGAGAGAGAGAGAAAATTAAACATAACACACAAAAGACTATCACAAACACAATGTCTAATAATCTTCCAATTCTTTCGAAATACACCAGACAAACCCCCCACCACCACCACCACCACCAC
>NC_069010.1:7189164-7190387 GCF_001194135.2 Octopus bimaculoides
CAGTACCACTCCGTCACCTATACGTCACATCACCATCACCATCACTACAACATTGCCAACAATTCGCCACCACCTATACATCGCACCACTACCACCACCATGCACACCACTGTACGATACCACCACATCTCTACCCCACACCACACCACCATTACAACATCCTTATCACTAACTAAACATCTTTTGTTACAGAAGGACAAAGTAGAGTCTATTATTAGAAGGTCTGAGATTGTTGCTGTATGCACACACAGACACAAACACATACATGAAGCATGGAGAGATACACGCACACCGATGTCTGAGATAAATACACATGCAGACACACACATGCATGCACAAACATACACACATACTGTGCATATGTACACATACACTCACTGATGCATACAGACATGTATATACAGGCTGACACCGAAGAGAAAGGCATTCACACGCACACACTCTGATACAGAAGACACACACACATATATATATATACATACACACAAAGATGTACACACACACATACCGACTTGTGTATACAGCTGTGTGTGTGTATGTATATATATGCATACATGTATACACACACTCAATGTGATACAATGATGTTGCTGACAGCATGGGTTGTATGGTGAGTGTATATACAGGGGGAGTATTGGTGGTAAGATATATTTATATATGTGTCTATACATTAATGCATTGGTGTATACACATTTCTCTCATTATACATATATATATATATATATATATAGATAGATAGATAGATAGATAGATAGATAGATAGATACACACATATATACATACATATACACACACATATAAAAACACATACACGCACATATATGAACACACACACATGCACACACATATATACACATATATACACACACATATACACGCACACACACATATATACACATACACATGCACACACATACATACACACACATCATATATATCTACATATGTTAGTGTATGCATGCAACATGTCTATATTGTATATCTGTGCACGCAACATACAAAGAAATATGGACAGATAGATAGAGAGACAGATATATATGTCTATATACATTGTACGTGTGCATATATATATATATATTTATAAACACACACACACACACACATATATATATGCAAGTGGGCGTGCCGGCTAATCTATCTATGTTCATCAGTCTGTATGTAACACAGACAAGGATACCAGGAGTAAATATATATATATATATATATATATATATATATATATA
>NC_069010.1:7191608-7192237 GCF_001194135.2 Octopus bimaculoides
TACACTATCTAATGTGTTCTTGTCGTTTAGCCCCAGGTCATTCCTCATCCAGTAGACTTATGATCAAAGATGTTCCAGCTGTGACCATCCTGTCTTTTATTCAGACAACGCATCAAGGACTACACTATCTAATGTGTTCTTGTCGTTTAGCCCCAGGTCATTCCTCATCCAGTAGACTTATGATCAAAGACGTTCCAGCTGTGACCATCCTGTCTTTTATCCAGTCATAGTGTATCTCGGACCACATTATCTAGAGTGTCCTTCTCTGTTAACATCTAACGCCAGGTCAGACCTGATTCCTCAGACCTTTCATCCTTTCAGGGTCGATAAATTAAGTACCAGTGAAACACTGGGGGTTGATGTAACCGACTAGTCCCCACTTCCCCCAAAACGTCAAGCTTTGTGCCTTTAGTAGAAAGGATTATTATTATCATTATTTATTATTATCATTGTTATTATTATTATCATTATTGTGGAGGAATTTCAACCATGTTTCGTGGTCTGCTACCACAACAGCTCCTTTATAGGATCCAGTTAGCTCAAGACATCATCAGGAGGAACCACGTCCGGTTTTGGCCCCTACTCCTCTACCGTTTTGACGTGGCAGGGCCCCGCCTTTCGGAGGTGTC
>NC_069010.1:7192528-7200425 GCF_001194135.2 Octopus bimaculoides
CCCAGCAAGTTGTCACATGTCACTGTCTAAACTTCCCGCTGCTTTTTTTATTACACAAAAACTCGCCTCCCACCCCTGAAATTACTGGCCTTGTGCTAAACTTTGAAACCATTTTTGCATAAAGACAACAAGCTGGCAAAACCATTAACATACTAGAGGAACTGTCTGGTGTCATTTTGTCTGTCTTTACTTCCTGAATTTGAATTATGCCAAGGTTAACTTCGCTTTCCATTCTTTCCGGATCCAGGAATTAAATACCAGTTGCACACTGGAAGCCTTATGCCTTTAGTAGAAAGGATTATTATTATTATTATTATTATCATTATTAATGTCTCCTTCATCCCTTCTGGCAAATAAATGAAATCATTATTATTATTTGAAGTAGTTGTATGCTGTCAACTTAATGTGACAGTCCTATGAAGGGAATAATACTACTGCTATTTAGT
The DNA here is from genome assembly GCF_001194135.2 of Octopus bimaculoides. Taxonomy (NCBI): domain Eukaryota; kingdom Metazoa; phylum Mollusca; class Cephalopoda; order Octopoda; family Octopodidae; genus Octopus; species Octopus bimaculoides. Next base: position 7,192,975 of record NC_069010.1, read on the forward strand.
CCTAAGTAGCAGCACCGCTTCCTGTCAGCTTTGACACATTTCCTGTGTCCTTATGTTTACATGGGGGAGACAAGCACCTCCACTTAGCTAACCCTGTATCCAGACACAGGTTTCTGAGTCTTTATTCGTCATCAGTCTGGAGGAGCAATGGCACATGCATCACAACCATATGTGTGCGACATGGTGATCTCATATCAAGATAAACAGCGCATGACCTCGCAGGTGGGGCCCAGTTGGAATTTTCTTCAGGTTGAGTAGCCCATCCCATTCGAAAGGCTCCCTGAATAAGATTTGTTTAAGGATGCTGAACCAAACATCCATTTTTCCAGAGGTGACCTATTCAAACCCCAAAGAACTCCTCTCAACACATGGCTATGAATCTCCCCCCCACTACTCCTGCTCATGATCATTATTATTAAGGTGGTGAGCTGGCAGAATCGTTAGCACAAAGTCTTCACGTTCTGAGTTCAAATTCCACCAAGGTCAACTTTGCCTTTCAGGGTCGATAAAATGAGTACCAGTTGAACACTGGGGTTGATGTAAATGATTCATCCCCTTTCGCTCAAATTGCTGCCCTTGTGGCAAAATTTGAAACCATTATTATTATTATTATTATTATTATTATTATTATTATTGGCGTTAGGAAGGGCATCCAGCTGTAGAAACTCTGCCAAATCAGATTGGAGCCTGGTGTAGCCATCTGGTTTCACCAGTCCTCAGTCAAATCGTCCAACCCATGCTAGCATGGAAAGCGGACGTTAAACGATGATGATGATGATGATTATTATTATGAAGGTAGCAAGCTGGCAGAATTGTTTGCATGCTAGAGGAAAATGCTTAGCGGCATTCCGTGGGTCTTTATGTTCCGAGTTCAAATTGTGCCAAGGTCGACTTTGCCTTTCATCCTTTCAGGGGTCGATAAATATTGCATAGTGAAACACTGGGGTTGATGTAATCAATTTAAACCCCTCACCTCCCACCCCGCAAAATTTCAGGCCTTGTGCCTTTAGTAGAAAGGGTTATTATTGTGTTCTCAGCCTTGTCGCTTGCACATTCTCTCTCTTTCTCTCCCTCCCTTTTTCTCTTTCCCCTCCCCTTTCTCTTTTCCGTCTCGCTCTCTCCCCCTCTTTCTCTTTTGCCTCTTCCTCTTTCTCTCCCTTCCTCATTCTGTCTCTCTCATGCTATCCTCCCTCTTCCCTCCCTCTATCTATCTATCTGTCTCTCTGTCTGATTCTAACTCTCTCTCTCCCTCATGTTATCCTCCCTCTTCCCTCCCTCTGTCTGTCTGTGTCTCTAACTCTCTCCCTAACTCTCTTCCTCTCCCTCATGCTATCCTCCCTCTGTCTGTTTGTCTGTAACTCTCTCCCTAACTCTCTCTCTCATACACAGAGACAAATTAGAATTAACAGCATAACTTCTGGTGAGTTGCTGGATAATGAAGTTTTGAAATACCAGGAGACGCTAGAAATTCTAACCACATTCTAACATTCTAATGACCCACTTTTGATTTCTTTATATATTTTGGCAAATGAGAGCAACAGATGGAAGCACTGTTAACGATGCTGACAACGACAACAGCTGCTGCACCAAAGTTCCATGCTTGAAAACATAATAATAATAATAATAATAATAATAATAATAATAATGATAATAAAAAAATTAAAAAAATATTCAGACAAATACATAACAAAAACACCAGGACTTTCAAATATATATAACATACAGAAAATTGCACTACTGGGTACTGCACACATCCTACGCAAAACACTTTCAATACAGTAACCATAAGAGCATCACAGCAAACCACAGCACATACCCAAGGCGCACACAGAGCTGCGCTCGGTAGTGAAGTGAAAGCACGTTATAAAAATAAAACTACTGAATAATAATAATAAAGATAATAATAACAAGAGCACTCAGAGAGCGCAAACCTCTGCCAAGACAATACCAACATCCTCTCAACGATTAGCCAGAGATGATATTTAAAATGAGAATATCTGAAATAAACTTGACTGCTCTCACAAACAACAATACTAAAAATGAACTCAACTGCTCTCAAAAATTAAGTAAAAAAAAACAGAAAAAAATAATCCAGAATCCTTCTCTGGTACCAGATTGATCTCCAAATCTAATGATTTTGTGCTGGTCATGAGGCCAAACATCCCTGAAAGTTTCATCCAAATTCATCCAGCGGTTCTTGAAGTATCTTGTCCATGGACAAACAAACAAACACAACTAAAAACAATACCTCCGTCTTCGCTAAGGCGGAGGTAGTAATAATAATAATGATAATAATAATAATAATGATAATAATAATAATAATAATAATAATAATGATGATAATAATGATAATAATAATAATAATAATAATAATAATGATAACAATAATAATAATAATAATAATAATAACAATAATGGTTTCAAATTTTGCCACAGGGGCAGCAATTTTAGCGGGAGGGGGTAAGTCAATTGCATTGACCCCAGTGTTTCAATGGTACTGAATTTATTGATCCCCCACCCCCACCCATGAAAGGCAAAGGCGACCTCAGCGAAATTTGAACTCATAACATAGTAATCAGTGAATTGGCCGTTAAGCATTTCGTTCCAAGCGGCGGCAACCAACGGTTCTGCCAGCTTGCCGAATGATTTGTTTATATAAGTGTATGTGTTAAGTAACTGTAGAATAACATGCGGAGAGATAATGAAGGAACAATTAACCACATTATCTCTGGCTGGCTCGGTAGAAGCCACAAGAGAAAACAACAGCAGACATGACAGAGATGGACTTGCGTACACACTGCGAATGGTACCAGCATTATGAAATAATTAACCTGATTAATCTCTGGCTGCCCAGTCTTAATTGAGAAAAGATACATCCACAGATGTGATAGGGTTGTGATGGCAGCATAATAAAATACAGGAAAGAGAGGTTGTATATGGCAGTGCTTCCAAATATATTCAGGTTGCTGCCCCACCTTGACGCCCAGGCCACATTCCTAGCACAGCCCCCCCCCCCAACACTCACACTCATGACCACAAATATAGACCGCTTTCTGAGGCCAATTCAAAACAACTGTATTTCACAAATTAATCTTAATTAACCTATTATTGAGTTGTTTTTACATCCGGCGCCCCATTTTGGCCACCCCATTACTGCCTCTACTCTTCTTCAATGACCCCCTCCTTTGCCTTTCATCCTTTCAGGGTCAGTAAATTAAAAGTACCAGTTGCAGTTGTGTACTGGGGATGATCTAATCGACTGGACTCCTTTCCAAAAATGTCAAGCCTTGTGCCCAGATCAGAAAAGAAATGGGTGTTACTGTCATACAAGCAGGGTTGTTCATTTCTTGGATAATATCAGTGGTATGGAGATGGGAGGCTGGTGTGCATGGATGACTGCTGGTCTTTCACAAACAACCCTGCCCAGACTTATGCCTCAGAGGACAACTTTCTAAGTTCAATCCCATGGACATTCGTGACTGAAGGGGTTCTTTACTATATATATTCCCAGACCAGGCTGTGTGTTGTGTTCTTGAGCAAGACACTTTATTTCACATTGCTCCAGTTCACTCAGCTGTAGAAATGAGTTGCGACATCCCTGGTGCCAAACCGTATCGGCCTTGGCCTTTCCTTTGGATAGCATCACTGGCATGAAGAGAGGAAGTTGGTATGCATGGGTGACTGCTGATCTTCCAGAAACAACCTTGCCTGGACTTGTGCCTGTGTGTGTGTCATAGTAAGATTGTCCATAATATGAAGGCGGTATTGTAACTTGAGAGGCATCTGATCCTTACAGTATTTAAGTTACAGATTAAGTAGGTCAGAAATATTACCTGGATGTAACCCAGGTGTTCGTAAACCAAGGTACTACTGTATTAAATGAATGAGAAAGACAGGAGATAAAGCACAATTTATTGAGGATGACAGGTGTTTGAAAACCGAGGTTCTACTGTATGTATATAACTGAAAACCAAGAGGAGAATGAACATTTATTCACATCCAAAACTTTTTTTCTACAGCATAGGTTACAATGACCAACATATGTTTCTACTGAAGCAATTACACATTGCTCCATATGCAATTATGCATCCTAGTAGCTGTAATTTCAACAAGGATGTTTTCAAAGCGAACTAAGTCAAACAAGCTTCCTGTGTTGGTATTCCGTTGGAGGTGATAGCATTACTCTTTAAATCAAATTAAATTCTGGTCTTATATTACAGTTGAATTATGGTTTCAAAATGTTTATTTACATTACAATGAATTGCAACAGCTTTCTTCACATTTTATTGTAAGGAGTACATTATTTATTCAGAGGTATTTCGCTTATTTTGGGTTTATACCTTCAACTAATATTACTGTTATTACGGAGATGTACTTGCATAGCAAGTGACCTGATCTGAGATCGTGTGCTGGAACGAAAACAATTGCAGCGTGGAAGGTGTTTATAAGCCATTTAAAATAACACACAAAGACCGTTAGATTCACTTCAACATTTAAATTTAATTTGTCAAAATATTTTCGTCGCTTTGAGACGGTCTTTGTGTGTTATTTTAAATGGCTTATAAACACCTTCCACGCTGCAATTATTATTGTTATTATAGTAATTATATTCATTAGTATTATTTGTATAAATATCATTACGCACCAGGATTATTTATCCTTTTTATAAATATGTGTGTGGGTGAAGGCACAGGAGTGGCTGTGTGCAGGTGCAGGAGTGGCTGTGTGGTAAGAAGCTTGCTTCCCGATCACATGGTTCTGGGTTCAGTCCCACTGCGTGGCATCTCGAGCAAATGTCTTCTACTACAGTCTTGGGCCGGCCAATGCCTTCTGAGTGGATTTGGCAGATGGAAACTGAAAGAAGTCCATCGTATGTGAGGTGTTGAGCAATTCTGAGATATTCATTGGGTTTGGTCTAGAAGGGGCTGTGAGAAAATCAGATGAAAAAGACAAACAAACAAACAAATCGGTGCTTTACAAACGAGGTTCCTTGAGATGTTTGTTCTGCAGTGACTTACGGACACTCCACTTGTTCCACTTGTCACTTCCGCTGTTGACTGGGGGGGGGGGAATCATTTTGTGAAACAACTTGTAACCAAGGACACTACCACAATAGAATAATACACAAAGGAATAAATCTAGAAAGAGAGAGAGAGAGAGAATGAGAGAGTGGGTGAGATAAGGAAAGAGAGTGAGGGAGACGGTGGGTGAGTGGGAGAGAGAGAGGTATTAATCAATGGAGACTGTGATGAAGTGGTTTAACCGGAAACTTCTATGAAACCAGAAAATATAAGAGATTAGAGGATTACAGCATGTACGCACACACACACACACACACACACACACATCTTTTTATCTTTTCCTTGTTTCAGTCATCTGACTGTGGCCAAGCTGGGGCACCACCTTGAAGGGTTTCAGACAAACAAATTGACCCCCCCACCGTAAGGAGTTTTTTTTTTTCTTTTAAACCTAGCACTTTAAGCCTCGTCCTGTTATTGGTCTCTTTCGCTAAAACTGCTAAGTTACAGGGACGTAAACACACCAACATCGGTTGTCAAGTGGTGGTCGGGGGGGACAAACACAAAGAGATGCACACACACACACACACACGTGTACGTGTGTGTATGTTTGTGTGTATATATACACACACATACATGCACACACACATACATACACACATACGCACACATACATACACAGAAGGTGGTGAGCTGGCAGAAACGTTAGCATGCCGGGCGAAATGCTTAGCGGTATTTCGCCTGCCGCTACGTCCTGAGTTCAAATTCCACCGAGGTCGACTTTGCCTTTCATCCTTTCAGGGTCGATTAAAAAAGTACCAGTTGCTCACTGGGGTCGATATAATCGACTTAATCCGTTTGTCTGTCCTTGTTTGTCCCCTCTGTATGTAGCCCCTTGTGGGCAGTAAAGAAATAACACATATACACAGACACGAACACACACATATATACAGACAGACACACACACACACACACACATGTACATACACAGATATACAAGAACTGATGAAGGAAACTGAGGATAGATTTGGCAGTCGTCTTTATTCAGCACAAAGATTGTTTTGACTCGTCTAGCAAGTGTCTGTTATAGGTAGGATTTTGATACAGCAGGCTCCAATAACATGCCTAGGACATCTCCGTATATTTCGCAGGAAGACCCCCACTTCTTAGGGATGTACACGAACTGCAGAGATACTGTCAGGTGCACGAAACTGCACAAATTGACGCAACACTGTTAGATACATAAAACTGCACAGATTTCTGCAACAGTTAGATGCACAAAATTGCAGATTGATGCAACACTTAGATGTATGAAACTGCACAGATTGATGTAACACTGGTAGATGCACAAAAGTGCAGATTGATGCAATATTGTTAGATGCACAAAAGTGCAGATTGATGCAACACTGAACCTGAATGTGGTGGGGAAGCAATCTTCTTACCACACGGCCAAGATATACATATACATACACACACACACACACACACGTATATACATATACATGCATACACATATCCATATACATACACACATACATATACATACATACATACACACATATATACATACATACATATACACATATATACATACATATAAATTCCACTAAGATCGACTTATCGCTTCGGGGTCAATGAATTAAGTACCAGTTGCATACTAGGTTTAATCTAATCGACTGCACCCCCAACCCTCACCAAAAATTTCAGGCCTTGTGCCTAGAGTAGAAAAGATCATCGTGTTGTTTTGAGATTTTGATGACACAATTGTGTATTTTTAGAATGACATTTTCGGATAGGTGTGAGAGGCTGAATCTGGCCAGTTTGAAAGTGAAACAAGCTGGATCTTTTGGCTGGATATCGCCAGTTTAACCCGACACTTGTTTCACTCCCATACAAATCAGATTGAAGCCTGGTGCAGCCATCCGGTTTCACCAGTCCTCAGTCAAATCGTCCAACCCGTGCTAGCATGGAAAGCGGACGTTAAACGATCAACGACGACAAATGGTGGTTGTAGTAAGGGTAGGAGAGAACCCTGCCAGGTTAAAATTAGTCATGAGAGATGAAGACTATTATAAAGGATAAGTGATGATGATGGTGGTGATGACATCAATCACAATGATGATGATGATGATGATGGAGGCAATGGACATGATTGTGGTGGTGGTGGTGGTGATGGTGGATTGGCAAGAGTGATATAATGATGATGATGATTATGATGATGATGATGATGATGCACATGGTAACCATTTTAATGATGCTGATGATGATAGTGATGATAAATCATGATGAGGATGCTGATGATGATGAGGATGCTGATGGTTCTAATTATACTGATTGTCACGATCCTGATGCTCCCGATGATGACGAGGGTGCTGGTGGTGATGATGATGATGATGATTACGATGACGACGATGACGACGATGACGACGATAG
>NC_069010.1:7201304-7201665 GCF_001194135.2 Octopus bimaculoides
AATAACAATAATGATTGCAATGATAGTGATGACGATGACGATGATGACGCTGAGGATGATGGTGAGGTGGTGATGGCGGAGGCGGAAGGCCAGGCTCCATTTACTAAATTAGATGAGAGTGATTACCTCTAATCCTATAACGATCATACAATGCCATTCTGTCTTCTTCTGACGTTTCTTTCTTTCTTTCCCTTTTATCGGGAGATGGGCGGTGGGGAGCAGGGTGGATGTGTGCATGCGTGTGTTGGTAGCCTGTGTTTGCAACACAAAAACACACACACACACACAAACAGATATACGCATAAACATATACATACGCGCACACACATATATATATATATATATGTATATACCAATATAT
>NC_069010.1:7203224-7204250 GCF_001194135.2 Octopus bimaculoides
TTAAACACATAAACACACTATACGATCATGTAATCAGTATAGGGAGGAGATACGCCACTGTGGAGGTGCGTTTCACAACGGAGGAGGAAGCAAATAAAGCACTCCACAGGGGCAATAAGGACAGAGGAATGGGTGCTCTTGCCTTCGTATTGCGGCAAACGTGTGGCCAAGGTGCGAGTGAGTAAGGTGCCATCGGAACTGAAACTTTAAACACATCAACACACTATACGATCACGCAATCAGTATGCGTGCGCGCAACGATCGGAAGTTGTGGTGGACTAGCATCGAAAGATCGCCCCCATCAAGCTAAATGAAATCATAGCCATGGTCAATGCCAGTGTTGTCTAACTGGCACCCATACCAGTGGCACGATAAAAAGCACTGTTTGGACATTGGGCCTCACGGAGACAGTAACAAATGACCAAGACCTTTGGCAGTATGCTGGGCTTGAGAAGAAGACCCATCAAGCTGAATGAAATTGTAGTCGTGGCCGATGCCAGTGCCACATAACTCACAGCCATACTGGTGGCACGTAAAAGGCACCGTTTGGTCAATGGGCTTCATGGAAGCAGTGACGAGTGCCTCTGGGGGATATTACTGTACTTGAGACGATCTGTCAAGCCAAGTGAGATCGTAGCCATGGCCAATGGTGGTGATGGTAGAGATGGCAGCGGTAGTGACGATAGTAGTGGTGGTAGTAGTGGTGGTGGTGGTGGCAATGATGATGATGGTGATTGTGGTGGTGATGGTAGTAGTGACGACGATGATGATGATGATGATACCTGTGGCATTAAATGCGATATTGATGATGACGACGATGTTGCTAAGAGGCATTTATAGTGATGATGGTTAAAAATGGTTTTGATAGCAAGGATAGTGATGGCGGTGGCGATAGTAGTAGTAGTAGTAGTAGTAGTAGTAGTAGTAGTAGTAATGTTGCCAGATGATGATGATGGTGAGAGTAGTGATAGTGATGAAGGCAACAGCTGCTTTATCTCTTAACCCTAAATGTAGGCATGTGTGTAT
>NC_069010.1:7205766-7206254 GCF_001194135.2 Octopus bimaculoides
GGTTGTGGTGGTGGTGGTAATGATAGTGGTGGTAGTGGTGGTGATGCTGGTGCTGGCAGTGTTGTTACTGGTGTAGATGGCAGTAGTAGTAGTAGTGGTGGTAGTGGTGAGAATAGTATTGGAACTGTTGTTTTGTGCTTGTAGTGTAATTGTTGTTGTTGTTGTTGTTGGTAAAGGAGGTGGTAGTGGTGGTGGTGATGGCGGCAGGGGTCGGGGTCGGGGTTGTTGCAGTTATATCAAGAGGAAACCAAACACCAAACATTTGATACCTCATCAACAAAACAGTGCACTTATGCCCTTCCCCACCCTCCATCCTACCACCACTGCAACCCACCCACCCCATCCAAACACATCACTTACCCATCAACACTCTCCCCCACTGTCAACAACACCGGCGACCACCACCACCAACAGCGCTGCCGCCATCATCATCGCAAGTAATACCACGCAAGCACCTTGAGCTAACAAGGGAGACCTCCCACAAACAC
>NC_069010.1:7206340-7208493 GCF_001194135.2 Octopus bimaculoides
TATATATATATATATATATGAGGCGCAGAAGTGGCTGTGTGGTAAATAGCTTGCTTAACAACCACATGGTTCCGGGTTCATTCCCACTGCGTGGCACCTTGGGCAAGTGTCTTCTACTATAGCCTCGGGCAGACCAAAGCCTTGTGAGTGGATTTGGTAGATGGAAACTGAAAGAAGCCCGTCGTATATATGTATGTGAGTGTATATGTTTGAGTGTCTGGTGTGTTTACGTCCCCGTAACTTAGCGGTTTGGCAAAAGAGAGACCGATAGAATAAGTAGTAGGCTTACAAAGAATAAGTCCTGGGGTCGATTTGCTCGACTAAAAGGCGGTGCTCCAGCCTGGCTGCAGTCAATTGACTGAAACAAGTAAAGTGAAAGAGAGCCAATGAATGAGACCTCTACAATGGTAGCTAGAGCCGGTAGAAATAGCAGCCAAATCTCGTTCAAATCACACCTTACTGTCTTATGTATGTATGTATGTATGTATGAGCCAATGAGAAAGACCTCTACTTGATAGCTAGACCCAGAAGAAATAGCAGCCAAATCTCGTTCAAATTACACCTTACTGTCTTATGTATGTATATATGTATGAGCCAATGAATAAGACCTCTACATGGTAGCTAGACCTGCTAGAAATAGCAGCCAAATATTGCTGTAATCACACCTTACTGTCTTATGTATGTATGTATGAACTAATGGTAGCTAGCCCTGTTAGAAATTGCAACCAAATTCCCCTGAAACAAACCAAAACTAACTAGCCTTTGAGCCAAAGTGTTACCCGGCAACAGTTTGACCAAGAGTTAAAACAGCAGCAGCAGCCGCATTCGTACAAACACAATGCTCGACACTGGAAGACAATCTTAACCGAAGCCACAAATCCAGACAGAACCGGATCAATCCAGTTCGATCCAGGTGCAGCTTGTCACATGCAGGCATTTCCAGAGCCGGTGGCTGCCAACAATGGGAAGGGGAGGCTAAGATCTGAACGTATCCAAGGAGATTCGGTTATACTTTTGAAGTAGTTCGAACGATTCTTGGAGAAATGTCTTCGATTCCGTAAGTATTTTTGGTTTTTTTACTTGTTTCAGTCATTTTCGACTGCGGCCATGCTGGGGCGTTGCCTTCAAGTGGTTTCAGTCAAACGTACTGACCCCAGGACAGGAATTATTTTTGTTAAAGCAATGTTATTACCAGTTCAAATATGCCTGAGGTACGTTTGAACTCGGGATCAAGGTATTCGAGCAAATCGACCCCAGGACTTATTCTTTGTAAGCCTAGTACTTATTCTATTGGTCTCTTTTGCTGAACCGCTAAGTTACGGGGACGTAAACACACCAGCATCGGTTGTCAAGCAATATTGGAGGGACAAACACAGACATACTAACATATATACACACACATACATATATATATATATACATATATACAACGGGCTTCTTTCAGTTTCCCTCTACCAAATCCACTCACAAGGCTTTGGTCGGCCCGAGGCTATAGTAGAAGACACTTGCCCAAGGTACCACGCAGTGGGACTGAACCCGGAACCATGTGGTTGGTAAGCAAGCTACTTACCACACAGCCACTCCTGCACCCATAGAAATTTCTTTAATTTGGCTAGTATTTTCGATTTTTTACTACGGCCATGCTGGGGCAATGCCTAGAAGTGGTTTTACTCAAACGTACCGACCCCAGGACAGGACTTATTTTTGTTAATGCAATGAATGTTATTACCAATTCAAATATGCCTGAGGCACGTTTGAATTGGGGATCAAGGTATTCGCTGTGTCTTTTGTCATGGAGAAAATTTCTCGCTGTCGATAAAGGGTGTGGATACATGTAGATCGCTTCGCAGGTACCGCCTACTTGGACTACATTTCGGAGTAGTTCTCTCGTCTTCAGTCACAGACACCAGCCAGGTGACGCCGTGAACCGATCAAAGAGATTGTTTCTCTTATGCTGTTTCAGTCACCGTACAACGATTGATAGTGGTGATGATCTTACTCTTGGTAAAATTCAGAGTGTGACACACTGACACACAGAAATCAGTTTTCGCATTTATTATACTAGATATATGTATGTACATATATATACATATATATATATATACATATACATATATATATATATATATATATATATATATACATATATATAT
>NC_069010.1:7211147-7211847 GCF_001194135.2 Octopus bimaculoides
TATATATATATATATATATATATATTTATATATATATATATCATCATCATCATCATCATTTAACGTCCGCTTTCCATGCTAGCATGGGTTGGACGATTTGACTGAGGACTGGCAAGCCAGAAGGCTGCACCAGGCTCCAATCTGATTTGGCAGAGTTTCTACAGCTGGATGCCCTTCCTAACTCAGGTATTTCCAGGAACCTCCGCATACATACATGTATATATACACAGGTACACATATTGTTGGATGGCTGTTGACTGCTCATGAGCTCTTTCTACCTTGTTACAGGTCTTATTTTTCATCCTGTAGGGTATCCAACGAAGACCCTCCTCACCAAGTATGCCAGTCACCATGATATTTTTAGTCCTTTCGTTACAACTTGGCTGAAACTGCTCCTGGCTCTGTAGTACAAATGTCTTGTTTTCATAAGTTCTGAATTAAAATCTTCCGCCAAACCGTAGTCACAAATTTATGTTCCTAACACTAGCTGAATGATAACTAAGTTATTTTACTAAATTCTTTGTTATATTTAAAATTAATTGAAAGAAACACAGAGCATCTCAACAGAAATATGGTAACAAAAGGGTTAAAGTCACCATGATATTTCTAATCCTTTTGATACCAGCCCAGCCAAAACCACCTCTGGCTCTGAGTACAAATGTTTTGTTTTCAAAAGTTTTGAATTAAAATCTTCCGCCAA
>NC_069010.1:7212436-7214903 GCF_001194135.2 Octopus bimaculoides
GACATGTCAAGTTTAATACGACGCAAGGTGACTCACAGAAAATACCAATTGTATTTTTTGGCAGATACTTAAACATCATCACTAGAATGACCATTAAATTTAATTTCACATTTCAAGGGTTAAATCTACTAAAGTACTTAACTGCTCCTTATACAAACTAACAACGGAGCCTCAAGGGCGTTTTGGTCTTCTATTGCAATACCATTCACGTCTATGACGTTTATAGGAATATTAACCATTTTACTGCCGAAATTTGAATATTTTCACTCAAATTCTCATTATCCTTAACTGCAGAAAGCAGTTTTGTATACCAGTTCTATCTTATTTTCTTTTGAGGAATATCGTGTTTGAAATTTTTCATCTGTTGAGATATGTCAAGTCTATTATGAGGCAATGTGACTTGCAGAAAATATCAATTCTATCTTTTGGCAGATATTTAAACATCATTACTGGAATAACCATGAAATTTAATTTTGTAGTTAAAGGGTTAAGGATCAGAGGGAATACATTACCACTTAACAAAGCGATCAAGAAGAACTACAACAAAAGACTCCACCCACTCCAGCTCTTCCCAGACTCAACAACATTTTAAAATTCGACACCACCCTCACCGGCAGTCCCACCACCATAAACAACAACAAACTGGCAGAATTGTTAATGCAACTGCTACAATGATATGCAGTGTCCATCCCAGCTTTTGGCATTTTGGTTTTCGCATCCCTTAAAGGTTAAACTTAGCTTTCCGTCAGTTTGGGATTCATAAAGAATTGGGGCCTGACATCTCTGAGGAGTCAAGGAGAGTCAGATCTGAAGAAGGAAAGATTCCTTCAGCTCCAAAAATTGTCCAAGACAATGTCACCGCCTACCGAAATTATTGAGTAGAGGAGGACCCAATGTAAGGTAATATATAGCATTGGAGGTGTATAAATATGTGTGTGTATATATATATATATATATATATATATATATATATATATATATATATATATATATATATATATATATATACACTCTCTTTACTCTTTTACTTGTTTCAGTCATTTGACTGTGGTGTATTTACGTCCCCTGTAACTTAGCGGTTCGGCAAAAGAGAGACGGATAGAATAAGTACTAGGCTTACAAAGAATAATTCCCGGGAGTCGATTTGCACGACGAAAGAGCGGTGCTCCAGCATGGCTGCAGTCAAATGACTGGAGGAAGCAAAAGAGCAAAAGAACGAGGCAGGCAGCTGTCTGGCAGAACCGTTACCGTGTTGGACAAAATGCTTAGCAACATTCCTTCTTCCATTATAACTCTGTTTTCAAATTCCATTGAGGTCAACTTTGCCTTTCATCTTTACACTGTCGTTAAAACAAGAACCATTTGAGCCATGGGGGTTGATACAATTGTCTAACCCTTGCCCCCAATTTACAGGCCTTGTGCCTATAGTAAAAAAGGGAATCGTTATCACTACCATTATTATTATGTCTCACATCAATTAAGTCACGTTATTATTTTCGTTATCTAAATTAAACACGAACTGTGTCCTCTGCCATTTGCTTGTTCTTAGCTAAAACTGACTTTTTATATCTACATACACTCACACGTGTGTGTGTGTGTGTATATGTGTGATTTAGCCATTCGTCTAATTGTGCATATGTATGCATATTAGTGTATGTGTATACTTATGTGTGTGTGTGTGTATATTTATAAATGTATGCTGGATTCTTTGCATGGGAGTGTGTATATGTTTGTGTGTCTTGATATATGTATATATATATATATGTCTGTAAATATATTTAAGCATTTATATAAACGTGTGTGTGTGTGTATGTATGTATATACTTGCATGCATTTTATACACAGCTGTATATACACCATCATCATCATCATTTAACGTCTGTTATCCATGCTGGCATGGGTTGGATTGTTTGAGTAGGGCTGGTAAGCTGAGGGGCTGCACCAAACTCCAGTCTGATCTGGCAATGTTTCTACAGCTAGATGCCCTTTCTAATGCCAACCATTCCAAGAGTGTAACGGGTGCTTTTTCACGTGTCACCGGCATGGGTGCCATTGGTGTATATTGTAATATTTTGCACTATATATTCGTTCTTTACTTCAGATTTATTATCCTTTTCTATACTAGGCACAAGGCCTGAAATTTTGGGGGAGAGGGCCAGTCGATTAGATCTACCCCAGTACACAACTGATACTTAATTTATCAACCCCGTTGCTTACAACGATGAGGGTTCCAGTTGATCCGATCAACGGAACAGCCTGCTCGTGAAATTAACATGCAAGTGGCTGAGCACTCCACAGACACGTGTACCCTTAACGTAGTTCTCGGGGATATTCAGCGTGACAGAGTGTGACAAGGCTGACCCTTTGAATTACAGGCACAACAGAAACCAGACGTAAGAGTGAGAGAAAATTGTGGTGAAAGAGTACAGCAGGGTTCGCCACTATCCCCTGCCGGAGCCTCGTGGAG
>NC_069010.1:7214913-7215256 GCF_001194135.2 Octopus bimaculoides
GAAGGTAGGTTCATCAAGGTACGGAAGGATGAGTGGGACAGAGAGAGAGAGTGTGAGAGGTGAAGGGAATACAGCGTGTGGCGAACTCGGACGTGGGGGTGGGAGCGAATGGGGAGAATTCAGTAAGATATATGTGTGTGTGTGTGTGTGTGTGTGTGTGTGTATGTGCACGTGTCTGTCTGTGTGTCGTCAGTAATTCATATATCCGAAAAAAGACATACACACTAAAACACCAATACAGCTAAGCATTTTATAGTTAGGTGCGAAACCAATGACCACAAACAACCTTCTGAAAATAAAATACATATATATATATATATATATATATATATATATAACGGTT
>NC_069010.1:7216652-7219175 GCF_001194135.2 Octopus bimaculoides
TATTCATTTGCTTACACACACACACACACACACACACACACACACACACACACACACACACACACATATATATATATATATATATATATACATACGAACACACGCACAAAAGAGAAACAGAGAGAGTACCTCCATACGTACAGCTGCGTACATAAATCTAGTCATACGCAATCACACAGACTGAAGTCTTAATTCGTACGTGTGTGTGTGCGTGTGCGTGTGTGCGTGTGCGCGGCGATCGTACGCAAACGGGAGAGCGGGGTTGCTGTGACTCTCCCAGCACACACGCATTTATTCAGGCGTTAATACAAATACACACACACACACACTAACACCCGTAAGAGATGAGTGGTTCGATACCCAGGAGTAGATTCTAGCCTTTTCTTTCACTGCAAGCCATAGATGTGTGTGTGTATTCGGTGCTGATTTTTTTCTTCCTCCGTTTTTTTCCCTTCTTTGAACTTTCCTTGTTTCCGACGAAGAGCTCCGCTCGAAACGTCATCTCTCTCTCTCTCTCTCTCTGTCTTTCCTTTCCCGAGCGTCTAGTAACACTATCTGTATCACGTCCTCATGTTGTTTTTTGTTATTGTTTTTTTGTCTTTTTCCTTTTTTTGAACCTATATATATATATATATATATATATATATATATATATATATATATATATACACACACCGCGTACATACACACACATATAAAACACATACATACATACTGCACAGACACACACACACACACATATATATATATACACACACACAACACATTATATATATATATACGCATATATATATATACGCATATATACACACACAAACACATCTATATATTTATACACACAAATACATATCTATCTATCTATATATATATTTTTATATATGACGTATATATATATATATATATATTCTGCCATGCACACGTTGCTTGGATTAAGACACTGTAAAAGCTATAAATGATGGAATGAATCATCAATGGAGGACGAATAAAGAGTTCACCACGTATTGAGTACATTGTTTATTAAAAAGGTGCTCTCTCTCTCTCTTTCCTATGTGTGTGTGTGTGTGTAACCAATGTATGAAAATATACCACAACTCCGCGATCAAATACACTCAAAAAATCGTACATCTGTATATAAACATACCACCTACATATACACATTGTATACACATACATGTAAAGGCGAATCACACACACACACACACGTATGTATATACACTCTTCAACACGTTTGAACATTCACTGCAAAGACTGATGTACCAATCTCATCAGAACGTATGTGTTTTTTTTGTGTATATACACGTACATTAATATTGGGATGTGTGTGTGTATATATATATATATACACACATACACAAACAACCCATATATATATATATATATATATATATATATATATATATATAAGCGATCATTCGATATACACATATATATATATATATACAGGCGATCATTCGATATACTGCCAATATATATATATATATATATATGTGTACATGCAGTTAAAAACTATATAAAAACATAGTTAAAACAGCGTGTGTGTGCGTATATCTATACCTATCTATAAATATATATGTGTGTGTGTGTGTGTGATCGCGCGCGCACGTACACATACAGTTAAAATATATATACACACACACATACACTTTAAACGTATATATACACAATAAAAAGTGATATACCCATATATATACATTTACATAAACCATATTCACACAAACGAAACGATTATATATATATATATATATATAAAAACTTACCTGCAGACTATAGTGGCACAGTGTATATAAATATATATGGTACAGTATATATATAGATGTATATATAATATATATATATGCGGGTGTGTGTCACCGTTTAACTCCTGTTTATGACTATTCCAGGTACTCCACACGATCGTTATAAGTGTATCTCCTGATGCTCTGAAAACAAGTTATTGCCGTATATATATATATATATATATATATATATATATATATGTGTGTGTGTGTGTGTGTGTGTGTGTGTGTGTGTGTGTGTGTATGAGCTGTGTGTGTAAGTGGGGAGGGGGTTATTCTACAGGTGTGAAGTTAGTTAAAGGCACTGATGTGTGTATGTATATGTATATATATATATACATATACACACACACATACACAATATATAGTGTTGTGTTATATGGTATATGTATGTATATAATTGTAAGCGCGTGCGTGAACTATATGTGTGTGTGTGTGTGTGTGTGCACTATAACAGATATATATTTCCTTGTGCGTGGTATATCATATATATATATATATATACACACACAGAGCACAGTTTAAAAGGACGCACCTTCACTCATACAAATATACACAAACATGAGCATGCGTAAAATGCGCACACACACACACACACACACACCACACGCATTTACACTCACTGACACACAACCACAGACTCACACTCAATTACACATCGTATTTCTGTCAACCCGGTTTCCCAAAATGTAAACATGCTTATCTATGTACATGCATATATATATATATATATATATATATATATATA
>NC_069010.1:7219185-7220471 GCF_001194135.2 Octopus bimaculoides
ATATATATATATATATATATATATATATATATATATGTATATGTGTCTATGTGCTTATGTATCTATATATACACATACGTTTGGTAGATGTGTGTAGAATTTAAAAAGAGTACGTATATATATATATATATATATATATAAACGCGTCACAGAGCCTTATGCATAAATGTGTGTGTATATAGATAGATAGAAAGATCTAACTATATATAATATTGGTATATACGTATAGGAGTATTTCTCTGTGTACATAGATATATACACGCCTCGCGATCGTATATATGAATGTTTGTATATATATATGTCAGTGTGTGTGTGTGTGTGTTTATATATATGTGGGTGTGTATAGATTCATAAATATTTTAGTTTCTTTCTTTTTTAGAATCGGTGTGTGTACATGCATGCATATATATATATTTATATGATATACTGCAGACGGAATGTATGTGTACATGTATGTGTGTATATATATATTTATATACTTGTGTGCATATATATATATATATATTTATATATAAAAAACACGCGCACTTGTATATATACGCACTTCAAGAATCGAGTTGTTAGGTCTGGGTGATACTGGCAACTGTCGCATGCGGTGTGTATATATCTATATTATATACACACTATATAATATGTGTGTGCGTGTATAAATGTGTGATAGTGGATGATCGCATGTATATATATATGGTTTATATATGTGTGTGTATTATGTGTGTATATATATGTAACTATGTCTCATGATGTGTATATGGAATAGTAGCTATGATAAGCATATATATACACGGTGTATGTAGATACGACGATGGAATGTATATTCTACAAGCTTTCTGTCACTACATCTATGTAGGCGTATGTATATCTATAGCAATAACTATGGTATATATATGTGTACATCACACGCCGTAATATATATATATGTGTGTGTGTGTGTGTGTGTATATATATGTACGTAGCAGTCGTAGTAATGCCCAAGATTGTAAATATCAAAGTATGTGTGACTGAGTGAATGAAACAGTCGTGGAGATGGTTTGCCTCTCCTCCTCCTCCTCCTCCTCTCTCTCTGTATTTGCTTTGTGTCTTTCTCTCTATCACCCTCGCTTTGTGTAATCTATCTTACCCGTTTCTTTCCTTGTGTCTATCTATCTCTGTCATTCTATGTTTCTCCCCCTCCCTCTTTCTCTTTGCGACCCTATCTCTCCTTCACCGTGTGTTTCACTCCCTCCCTCTTTCTCACTGTATCTCTCCCTCACTCCCTCTTTCTCCCCTTCCTTTATATATGCATTTAT
>NC_069010.1:7221612-7222481 GCF_001194135.2 Octopus bimaculoides
CATCGTTTAACGACCGCTTTCCATGCTAGCATGGGTTGGACGATTTGACTGACGATTGTTGAGCCAGATGGCTGCACCAGGCTCCAATCTAATTTGGCAGAGTTTCTACAGCTGGATGCCCTTCCTAACACCAACCACTCAGAGAGTGTAGTGGATGCTTTTACACGCCACCGGCACGAAGACCAGTCATGCGGTACTGGCAACGGCCACGCTCGAAATGTTGTATTTTACGTGCCACTTGCACAGGATATAGTCCAGCGGCACTGGCAACGATCCCGTTCGAATGTCTTTTCACGTGCCACTGGCACAAGTGCCAGGAAGTCGACGCTGGTAACGATCACGCTCAAATGGTGCTATTTACGTGCCACTGGCACAGAAGCCAGACAGCTGCTCTATATATACACATATCTATAGGGATAGATAGATAGAAAGGAAGAGGTATCTTTGTGGTTCCATGTGTGCACATACACATGGGGGTGGGGACAGGCATAGATGTGGCTGTGTGGTAAGAAACTTGCTTCCCAACCACATGGTTTCAGGTTCAGTTCCGCTGTGTGGCATCTTGGGGAAGTGTCTTCTGTTATAGCCTCAGGCCAACCAATGCCTTATGAGTAGATTTTGTAGATGGAAACTGAATGAAGCCCATCGTGTATGTATATATATATATATATATATATATATATATATATATATATATTTATGATAGGATTGCTTCAATATGAAAGGGGTAGTCTGAAGTATCTAAGCAACTAGGGGATAATTAAATCTGAAGGCACTCCTGGAGATTACTTGTGTGGGAACCATTTTTGTCAGAAGGTATCGAACAGATTTGCCAATCAAATTGGCCCATCGAAACGATTGTAAATGAA
>NC_069010.1:7222715-7224575 GCF_001194135.2 Octopus bimaculoides
AAAAGATAATAAGAGTGAAAAAACTACAGAAGGCTTGTGTTACATGGTTAAAGTATATATTTAAATTATGTCAGAAAAATGTTATAAAATTTTTTTGGTATATAAACATTGTATTTTGGAGAAATAACCGGTTTCGTGTTGTCTTTTCAAATTTCTCTACTTCATTGTAACATGTGTTCACTCATCCAACCACGTGCTTTCAAATTCCATCTTTCTCACCTATATATATATATATATCATCATCATCATCATCATCGTTTAACGTCCGCTTTCCATGCTAGCATGGGTTGGACGATTTGACTGAGGACTGGTGAAACCGGATGGCAACACCAGGCTCCAGTCTGATTTGGCAGAGTTTCTACAGCTGGATGCCCTTCCTAACGCCAACCACTCAGAGATATTTATATCATCATCATCATCATTTTCACAAATCCTTTATTTCTTGCACCCAATCCTTTCCACTTAGTAACTCATCTCCTACACCAATGCTCTCCTGTACAACTGCAATGGTCCACAAATTAAACTCACTTATTTATAAACTTCTATAATCTTATTCCTGGCGCTAGGCTCCTGTTTTCTTCTTTTGTTGTTTATTTTTGTGTCTGTTTTTACGGAATTATTTAATCCTTCCATTTTTATCGTTCAGCATGCTAATTATATTCTCATCTCATTTGCTCTCTGTATATTCTGCCATCTTTATCAATTACTCTTTGCTAACCCTAACTTCTCTAAATACTCGTGTAAATATTCCAACATCCTGTGTTTGAATCTGACTTATCGTTTATGCAGTTTAATTAATTACTTATCAAGCACAGATATGGCTGAGTGCTCCAAGATCTCTCTTTGCAACCACTCACATTCGGTCTTACTGTTTGTTATCTTAGGCACGTGTCTTCTACTTACAGCCCTGGGCCAATCAATGCCTTGTCAGTGAACTTGATACAGGGAAATCCATGCTATGCTAGACGGTGGTGTAGGTGCATAGCTGAGTGTGGTTACAGCGTCAGGCTCACAATCATGAGGTAGTGAGTTCAAATCCCAGACTGGGCTGTGTGTTGTGTTCTTGAGCAAGACACTTTATTTCACATTACTCCAGTTTACTCATCTGTAGAAATGAGTTGTGACATGACTGGTGCCAACTTGTATCGGCCCCTTTGCCTTTCCCTTGGATAACACTGGTGGCATGGAGCGGGAAAGTATATATATATATATATATACATACATATATATATATATACATACATATTCTCTTTATTCTCTCTCTCTTACTCTCTTTTACTTGTTTCAGTCATTTGACCCCAGGACTTATTCTTTGGAAGCCTAGTACTTATTCTGTCGGCCTCTTTTGCCGAACTGCTAAGTTACGGAGACGTAAACACACCAGCATCGGTTGTCAAGCGACGTTGGGGGGTTGGACAAACACCGACACACAAACATATATATATATATATATACACATACATATGTATACGACAGGCTTCTTTCAGTTTCTGTCTACCAAATCCACTCACAAGGCTTTGGTCGGCCCAAGGCTATAGTAGGAGACATTTGCACAAGGTGGGACTCAACCCTGAACCATGCGGTTCGTAAGCAAGCTACTTACCACACAGCCACTCCTACGCCTTCTCAACATTTCAGAAAATCAAATTCTTTGTATTTTTATTTCCCTGTCACCAAAATTGTATGATTCTTCCTGAAAAAAATTTTGATCATTGAAGTCTCTTGGCACTTTTGCAAAGGATTTTGAAGAATTTTCCAAGTAAAATTTCTTTGATTTCAACACCACAACAAACAAATTTCGTATTTAATTGCATTTTTTGGGAGGTTTTTTTGTTTTTGTTTTTTCTCCTGTTATTCTTC
>NC_069010.1:7227580-7229296 GCF_001194135.2 Octopus bimaculoides
CTTGGAGCTAATCCACGGCAGCATTCGTCCTAATTTTGGGACTGCCATGTTGGCTTGGCGATAACTATTAATATATGTATATATATATATATATATATATATATATATATATATATTTTGATAAAGATAGTTACAGCTGGTCTGTGTGGTAACCCAGGGTTTCGCGTTCACATAGCCCTTAATTTTACATCTCGTTGGACCCTATTGGCGGGTGGTCGATAAACTCTATTCAAAGTGAAAGGAGAAAACATCCCTTGGATAATTTTTGAATACTTAGAGGAGAAAGGTCAAATACAAGGGATTATCTCCCTTTGACCGCTATCTGGAATTATAACCCAATCGGCTTGTGGGGTGGGGACCAAGGATTTCAGTAGGAAATTTTTGCTATTTATTGATCTGTAATTATAACTGCGGTTACCATTATTGTTATTGTTCATAAGGAAACTATTAAATTTACTATCGGTGTGTGCTAATCTAATCCTATGTTTATTAAAAATTCTATAGCATTTACTGTCTTCTGGAAAATGTTTCGTCAATGCCAGATAAAACAATTTTGGTACATTGGAAATTATTTGTTTTCTGAAGGGAATTATGCATCATTCAATATAGCTAGAGGTAACCGTGTTACTAAAGTATGTATTTCTATTTCTACTTAAGCTTTTTGCAAAAGTGTGTAATCTCTTTATCTGATTCTCATTACTGCATTTGGTTTATTTACTATTATCATCATCATCATCATCATCATCATCATCATCATCATCATCATCATCATCATCATCATCATCATCGTTTAACGTCCGCTTTCCATGCTAGCATGGGTTGGACGATTTGACTGAGGACTGGTGAAACCGGATGGCAACACCAGGCTCCAATCTGATGGATATTTGTCCTCGTTTTATTTGTTATCAACACAACGTTTCGGCTGATATACCCTCCAGCCTTCATCAGGTGTCTTGCAGAAAAATCGAACCTGGGTTCTCATTCCTAAGGTATTTTTTGATGATGTTATTATTATCATTAATATTATTATTATCATTCAGGTCACAGCCTGGAATCAAACTTAGAATCTTGGGGTTAGAAGAGGAGTAGAGTCACGTGTATAACAATAGGGACAGATGGTGGTGGTGCTGGTGGTGGTGTTTGTAGTGAGTGCACACGGTTTCTGGTTCAATCCCAGCCTGTGACAATTTGGGACAATGTCTTCTACTGTAGCTGCGGGCCGATTGAAGCATTCTGAGTGGATTTGGTAAAGGGTTCCAGTCGATCCAATCAATGGATCAACGTGCTTATGAAATTAACGTGAAAGTGGCTGACTACTCCACAGACAGACGTACTCTTAACGTAGTTCTCGGGGAGATTCAGCGTGACACAGAATGTAATGAGGCTGGCCGCTTTGGAATTACAGGTTCTACTCGTTATTGCCAGCTGAGTGGACTCGAGCAATGTGGAATAAAGTGTCTTGCTCAAGGACACAACACAACCTTATGATTATGGGTGTATATGCAGGGTATATATAAAAACAGATACATACACACATGTATACATACATACACACGTACATAGATACATACACACACGTACACACACATACACAAATACATACATACACACACATACAAATACATACATACATACATACATACACACACATGCATATACACACATACATACACAGAGACAGATATATATATATATATATATATATATATATATATA
>NC_069010.1:7229796-7232475 GCF_001194135.2 Octopus bimaculoides
CCCTTGCCTCTCCCTCATTCCACACCACCCCCTCGCTTCCTTCATATCTAATCTGAGCTTTTGGTTGAATGCATGCAAATATATAAGTGTATGTGTGTCCATATATACATACATATTATATACATACATACATATACATATATATACACACATATATATGTACATATATAAATATGTGTGTATGTATGTATGTATGTATGTATGTATGCATCTATCTATTTACATATATATATATATATATATATACACACACACATATTTATATATGTACATATATCTATATATTTATTTATATATGTATGCATGTATGTATGTATGTATATATGTGTGTGTGTATATATATATATATATATATATATACATACACATATATACGTATATACATAGGTACACATACATATTTATGTACATGAACACACACACACACACACATATATATATATATATATATTCATGCACTTAAATTTATATATATATATATATATATATATATGAAAGTATGTGTTGTTTCCATGTATGTGTGTGTTTATGAATGTATATAAGTATATAAGTGTTCTTGTATGCACATGCACACACACACACACACACACACATACATGCATGCAAACATACATATACATATGCACACATTTCGTTCCTTTTTTTGTCATTAATCATATCCAGTTGAGACATGCCTTCGTGCAATATGAAAAGCAATCGTTCTCCATATGGTGATACATAATTAAACATTCATCATGTTATTTGATATACAGTACATGTGTGTATCTGGGGCTGTGTGGGTTTAATGGTTAGGGGCGCTGGATTCAGGAGCATGAGATTGTGGTTTCAATTCCCAGACTGGGCCACACGCATTCTTGAGCAAAATACTTTGTTTCATGTTGCTCCAAGCCAATCATGTTGCTGCCAAAAACGAGTATTCTTGTAATGGGCTGGCACCCTATCCAGAGCCATGTATATGTATATATACACCATTTTGAGCATGGCTGTTGCCAGTACTGCCTGATCGGCCTTCGTGCGGGTGACACGTAAAAGCACCCACTACACTCTCAGAGTGGTGTTAGTTAGGGCATCCAGCTGTAGAAATTCTGCCAAATCAGATTGAAGCCTGATGCAGCCATCTGGTTCACCAGTCCTCAGTCAAATCGTCCAACCCATGCCAGCATGGAAAGCAGACGCTAAACGATAATATATATACATATATATATCATCAAAATAAGCAACAAGGATATTCAAAGTTAATGCAATACGATCGTTTCATGCGACTCCATTTATTTAAGCAATGTGAACATTACATCAAATGTAAAATGCAGAGCAATCCTCAGCTACACAAAGATATAGAAATTTACTGAAATTTCATTTCAACAGAAGGACATATATTCATAACTACATTTAAACTCTCCAAGTCGAAAGGAAGAATACAAAAAACCGTTTTGACTTTGCCAGACCATACAGGCTAGTAAATAATTCCGAGCAGATTTTAGCTGCCACTGATAAAACTATATGAGGCAGTGTAAAAATCAAAATGGAAAAGAAAAATATTGCTTACAATTTTCATTCACACGTATGGTCAGTATTCAAGGCTGTAACAGCGGTCAGCAGTTCAGTAATACAATCAGAAATGAAGCTCGCATGCCCTCAGATATGTGTCTGTTAGAAAACAGCTGCTCGCTAGGAAACAAAAGACACACAGCATATGAAACCAGGAAGAACACTGACCCTAGTGTTCTCTCAGAGAGAAAAACTGATTGTACATGTTTTATCTATGATAATCTGCAAATGACAATTAGATTCTAACTCAAACAAACGAACCAGGATAAGCTTGACAGGTGACCCCATAAATTTCTGAGTATTAACATGAGCAGAAAAGAAAAGGTCTTGCAGGAAAATCTAAGTTGAGGTCTTGATTTTTCTCTATGATTTCTTACATATGTATGTTTGTTTTGCAAGTTTCTTCATGTGAAATCGTATGTTGAAACAGTTTATTAAAGTAGATCCTTGTCCACTTGAATATTGTTGTTGGCACTGTGATATTTGCTGGTCCAGCACTGGTGTCATCCACTACAGCTTCATGGGACCTGATTAAGTCAATGACAGCAGATGCATAGTCTGGATGAAATGGGTGAAATGATGAGTAAACTTGCAATTAAACTGGATGAAACGAGGAACGAACTTGCAATTAAACAACCGAGCTTGATCAATAGAGACAGGTCGATTCTCTTGCAAGACAATGCTTGACCACATGTTGCACAAAGAACACTACTCAAGTTACAGGAACTGAACTTGGAAGTATTCTGTCGTCCACCATATTCACCAGACCTTGCACCAACTGACCATCATGTTTTCCAGGCATTAGACAACTTTCTGCAAAGAAAAATCGGATCTTTTTTAAAACAGGGGCCACATTTTTCATTAATGTTTTACGTAGTGTTTTTGGTACGGAAAGACTTTCAAACTTCATATACTTATCTATTTTGTGTTATAGAACAGAAAAATATTTTTGTATTCGAATTTATTTCATGTAAAAAATTGTCTTATTTCGATAATTTCAACCAATCACTGACAAGTATTCAGTTGTTTATATTTACTCCTTTGGCTGATTAAGCGGTGTAAAGCGTATTTAATTTCCATAGCTTCGTTTTGCTTTTTTCTTTTTAAATTTGCTGTTTTACCCTAACCCTA
>NC_069010.1:7233555-7237284 GCF_001194135.2 Octopus bimaculoides
CTCCACCTCCACCACCACCACCTCCACCTCCACCACCAAAAAAAGACAAAAGAAAAATTTACAAACAATTTTTATGAAAATAAGGCAACAACAACAAGAAACCATTCCATGGAAGATTCTTCTGTCCTTTTAATTACATAAAATGGTAGCAAACATCATCATCACAACCATCATCATCGTCAACATCACCATCACTATCATCGTCGTTGTCATCACCACCACCATCATTAACATCATCACCATCAGCATCAACAGTGTTATCACGATCGTTGCCATCACCGTCATCATCATCATCATCCTTATTGTCATTATCACCAGGATTAACATCATCATCATCATCATCATCAGCTTTATCATCATCATCATCATCCTCATCATCGTCATCTTCACTCTGCCACTGCTGCCACCTTCATCACCACCAACATCAGCATCGTCAATAATTTAATTATCATCAACTTTTATAAATCATCCGCTCTCCATATTTTACTCAACAACAATTTTGCTGTCACTACTACGACTCCCGACATCATCATCATCATCATCATCATCATCATCATCATCATCGTTCTGAACCACCACTACCACCGCCGCCACCACCACCATCACCACCATCATCTGCATTGCCACCATAGCCGCCACCACAACTACCATCGTCACCTTACCCCTTCGCCCTCCTCCTCCTCACTATGGCCATTCTAATTTTCATATTATTATCATCGTTATTGTTGCATCATTAATATAATTAATATCGTAATAATTATCACCATGACCACCACAACTATCACCAGTCCTCCTTCTCATCATCATAAATATCATTATCATTATCATCAGCGTTAACATTATTATTATTGTTATTATTGTTATTATTATTATTATTATTATTATTATTATTGTTATTATTATTATTATTATTATTATTATTATTACTACATCAGTGGTTAATAAAGGAAACATTATTACTAATATTATTTTGTTATAATTAGAAAGAATTATGATAATTTATGATTATTATTATTATTATTATTAATATTATTATTATCATCATAACCATCATCATCATCATCCTCATTTTTGTTGTTGTTGTCCTCTTCATCATTACCACCAATGTTAATATCATTATTATTATTACAATTATTATTTTTAGTATAATTATTATCATGATGATGATGATAATAACAATCATCATTATTATTATTATCATTATTATTATTATTATTATTATTATTATTATTAATACTTTTTTAAAATTTTGATAAAGAAGTCATTTAAATTGTTAATTAAAAGCAGTCAGAAGATATTTATTCCTTTCCCCTCTCTCCACCGCCCTCGCCCCTACCCGAAACATCCTTAAATATGTGCTCCCTTTCATCTCTCTAACGAACCGTGAAGGGGTTGGTCGGTTGGGTTGCAGGGATGACTGCCTTATCTGTGATTAGATCTCACAATCCAGCTGATGAGAAATAACAACTACCAAAACACACTGATTGAAAGTGTGTGTGTGTGTGTGTGTGTGTGTGAATGGATACATAAATGTATGTGGGGAGGTGTATGCGTGTTATTCTAATATATTCACTGTGTGCATCCAATTGACTTTTTTTGGTTTTTTACCTGTTTTTTTTTCTTCTTGAATTTACCATAGAAATTTGTATGTGTATTGGCTTAACCCCTCCTCTGAAATATCTGGCCTTGTGCCAGAATTTGAAACCTTTATTATACGTAAGGCACTGAGCTGGCAGAATCATTAGCATGCTGGACAAAATGCCTAGCAGCATCATTATATTCTGAGTTCAAATTCTGCCAAAGTTGACTGCGCCTTTCATCCATTCATGGGTCGGTAAAATATATACCAGTTAAATATTGGGATCGATGTAATCAACCCGCCTCTTCTCCAAATATTTCAGGCCTTGTGCCTATAGTAGAAAGAATTATTATTATTGTTATATTTTGGCGTTAGGAAGGGCATCCAGCTGTAGAAACTCTGCCAAATTTAGATTGGAGCCTGGTGTTGCCATCCGGTTTCACCAGTCCTCAGTCAAGTTGTCCAACCCATGCTAGCATGGAAAGCAGACGTTAAACGATGATGATGATGATGATGATGATATTTTGTATATATAATGTCTGTTCCTTCTTCTTTATCAGATATTGCTGGATGCTGTGCAAAAACTATAGTTGCTCCACTGGACAGAGTGAAAATCTTGCTTCAAGCCCACAATCGACATTATCGACACCTAGGTAAGAATATTTCTTGGTTTCAGGCAATTTTTTAAAACTTGGACAACTGTCTTGTTAATAGGTAGTGTCTTCTACAGAAATAGGGAATGGTTTTGAAATGTTTGCCCCTGCAGTGTAGACATAAGGAAACTCAGTACTCCCATCCTCACATCCCAGCAAACAACATTGCCCTACGTGAATAGGCCAAGATATCACAAAACTTGTCTTAAAAATGACTTAATGGATCCTATCAGGTGGTGCTATTAAGTCAGACATGGCCTGGGCCAGTCTTTAGCCAAAACATATCTGAAAAGAGATGAATTGTGATAAACAGGTGGCTCCTCAACATACAAATAGAAGTGAGGAGGGGATGATCACTGTAACATGTGAGTGGAGAGAAGTATAATAATATTGGTCTTAAATTTTTCGACACAAAGCCATCAATTTGGAGGGGAGGAGTTGATTACAGCAACACCAGCTGGTATTTATTTTATCAATCCCGAAAGGATGAAGGGCAAAGTTGGAAGAAATGCCGCTATGCATTTTTTCAGGCATGGTAAAGATTCTGCCAGCTCTAGATATCATATAGAGGTCTTCCTCATTGGCTCATATATACATACATACATAAGACAGTAAGGCGTGATCTGTTGAAGATTTCGTTATTGTTTCTAGCCAGTCATATGACCACATGGAAGCCTTCCTTGTCGATGTGTTTGTGTCTTTCGGAGAAATTTAAAGAAAGAAATTTTCCACCAAAATTAATAAAATTCTTTATTTTCCTTCTCTTGCATATATCTATATAAATAAATATATATATATATACATACTTTTTAAAAAATTAATGAATGTATATAATATACACATATGCATACATACATCACACATGCATATATATATATATATCTATACTTTTAAAAAATTTATATGTGTGTATGTTATATATATATATATATATATATATATATATATATGACAACGACACATTACATTATAAAATTTATTTTTTGAAAATTCCAATTTTAATTTTTCTCCACTAATTATAATCACTGGAACTTCGTTTGTCATTAATTAAACGTCAACGGCAACAACAATAATTAAGAGAAGAAAATTGTAATTAATTTCTATAGAGAAACGAAGTTTTCATTAATTGATAACACGGCAGACGAAGGATAGAGAGAGACACACACACACACGTTAATATTAAACACCCCACTGCCAAAAAAAAAAAAAAATATATACATCACTTCCACACCAAACCCCCTCCTGGGACCTGCTGTTTCCACACTCTCCCTCATCTATCACCATCAAAGGTATATTATACGCCAGATATGTACCACACACTCACACTTAAAACGGTAAATTCTACATGAATAAATAAATAAATATATATATATATGTACACACACACATACATACATATATATATATATACTTTTAAAAAATTAATGTGTATATATATATATATACACACACACATATGCATACATACATCACACATGCATTTATATATATTTATAC
>NC_069010.1:7237828-7243721 GCF_001194135.2 Octopus bimaculoides
GTTAAATTCACGAGCAGGCTGTTCCGTTGATCGGATCAACTGGAACCCTCGTTGCCGTAAGCGACGGAGTGCCAACAACATATATATACATACATACACACTTAAATAAACACATACACAGATAGAGTGATAGTTTTCTTCTCAATCCCTGTTCTGTTTTATGTCATTGGAAGGGTCAACCTTGTCACTCTCTGTGTCACGCTGAATATCCCCCCGAGAACTACGTTAAGGGTACACGTCTCTGTGGAGTGGTCAGCCACTTGCACGTTAATTTCACGAGCAGGCTGTTCCGTTGATTGCATCAACTGGAACCCTCGACGTCGTAAGCAACGGAGTGCCAACATTATTATTATGTCTGCCTTAGCGAAGGCGGAGGTATTGTTTCCAGTCATGTTTGTTTATTTGTTTGTCTGTGGACACCCAAGATGTATTATTCTTTTACTTGTTTCAGTCGTTTGACTGCGGCCATGCTGGAGCACCGCCTTTCGTCGAGCAAATCGACCCCAGGACTTATTCTTTGTAAGCCTAGTGCTTATTCTATCGGTCTCTTTTGCCGAACTTCTAAGTTACGGGGATGTAAACACACACACCAGCATCACTTGTTGGGGAGGGGGACAAACATATACACACACATACATATATATATATATATACATATATGCGACGGGCTTCTTCCAGTTTCCGTCTACCAAATCCACTCACAAGGCTTTGGTCGGCCCGAGGCTATAGTAGAAGACACTTGCCCAAGGTGCCATGTAGTGGAACTGAACCCGGAACCATGTGGTTGGGAAGCAAGTTACTTACCACACAGCCACGCCTCTGCCTATAATTCTTCCCATTACTAGTAGTAGTAGTAGTAGTAGTAGTAGTAGTAGTAGAAGTGGTAGTAGTAGTAGTAGTAGTAGTAGTAGTTGTAGTAGTACTAGTAGTAGAAGTGGTAGTAGTAGTAGTAGAAGTGGTAGTAGTGGTAGTAGTAGTGGTAGTAGTAGTAGTAGAAGTGGTAGTAGTAGTAGTGGTAATAGTAGTAGCTGTAGTAGTACTAGTAGTAGAAGTGGTAGTAGTAGTAGTACTAGTAGTAGTAGTAGTAGTAGTAGTAGTAGTAGTAATGAATATTTTTTTTAATTAAAGATTTTTTTTTAAAGCATTTTTTTCACAAAATTGACACAGACTTTATTGGTTATTAATATTGATTTTATTCATCGTAAGCTTTGGCAGTTCCTAAAACAGAAATAAAAACCTTCATCTTGTGAAGTGTCACTGTTAAAAAACATCTTTTAATTATTATTATTATTATTATTATTATTATCATTATTATTATTATTAATATTATTGACTTTGTTGTTTTTATCAGAGTTCTTTGTTTCTGCATTTGTGTATGTCTTTGTTCATGTGTGTGTGTGTGTGTGTGTGTGTGTGTGTTTGTGTGTGTGTGTAATTATATATCTTAAGCAAGTTCCTTGATGGCGTTAGCCTCTTCTTTGCTTCTTTTATGTGTCCTGTATATGTATGTTTGTATACGTGTATATATGTATGTGCATGAGAACATGCGGGTATAGATATCTATGCATGTGTGTATGTATGTATGTATGTATGTATGTATATATATATATATATACACACATACGTTTTTATGTATATATGCACACATATGTACACACACACGTTGATATATATATATATATATATATATATATATAAACGTGTTTTTGAGAGTTTGAATGGAAGTGTGTATGTCTGTGTATATATATATTTGTATGTGTGTACAAATTGTGTGTGTGTGTGTGTGTGTGTGTGTGTGTGGAGGGATCTAAATGCCAATTAAGTCTTCCAATAGTAAAAGCCGCCACTTGTCTGCAACACGTATGTGTGTGCATTTGTGTGTGTGCCTGTGTCTGTCTGTATGTGTGTGTATACGTGCATGGTTGTCTGTCTGTCTGTCTGCGCCTAAATCTCAAGAAAGTCTTTCAGTAATGTAAGTCTTCTCTTCTCAGCAACATCCATCTGGTTTTCCAAATCCTGGAAAACATTAAAGGAAAAAGGAAAATAATTAAATAATGAATAATTAAAAGCAATTGTGATGGACAATACGGACAATTATAAGAACCACCAGATTTGTTGGCCTATAAAACACAATTTTTAAATCAAAAGTATGTTTCAAAATACCACCCTGGGTCTTGTATGCAAAGTTGGGCCCATATTATATGCTTTAATGCTTTACAAAGTTGTTTTCCTGAATACGCACTTCTGATAGTCGGGTGTGTTTAATATCCTTTCTACTAAAGGCACAAGGTCTGAAATTTGAGGGGAGGGGTCCCTTATATTCACTACAGCTGGAAATGGACAAATGAGATGGGCAGAAAGAAGCCATTCCAGGAATGGTCAATCCAATAATGTTACACTGCTATATTTAGTGCATATTTAATAAAATGAGGTCGTTGATGATTAATGGGTTAGAGGAATGCTGATTAAGGAGCAAAAACTCCTGAAGTATGGCATACACGCCCATTAACCTTTTCTCATCTTCAATCCTGTTGTTTACATCTGGCATCTCCGACATGAAACATCAGAACAAATCAGTGCTGGCTATTAATTTCTCAAGCTTCCAGGAATGAATATGTAAAAGAGGTCTCTCTATGAGTTTGTGGTTGGTTAATGGTTGGAAGAAAGAGCAAAAACTCCTGAAATATACACATACACCCTTTAACTATTTTCCCATCCTCGATCGCATTGTTGTTTACATTAGGCGTATTGGGACACGAAACATCAGAACAAATCAGTGTCGGCCAAAATTTGTATAGAAAATCCTGTAAAGGTAACAATAACAGGCGTTAAGTAAAACATTTGTTCCATAGGAGATAACTTCCATTTTATTACATTTATCTCCCTTGATTATCAAACACTTCCTCACAATTGTAACCAATCAGGATGGCGAGGGACTATATTTTAACCGCACCGCTAAGTTACGGGGACATTAGCACACCAGCATCGGTTGTCAAGCGATGGCTGGGACACACACACAAAATATATATATATATATATATATTATATATATATGTAGTGGTCTTCTTCCAGTTTCTGTCTACCAAATCACCAAATCCACTCACAAAGCTTTGGGCAGCCTGAGGCTACAGAAGAAGACACTCGTCCAAGGTGTCACGCAGTGGGACTGAGCCTGGAACCAAATGGTAAAAGGAAAAAAAAAAAAAAAAAATCGCATGAAAAATATTTAAAAAGGAAGGGTGGAAAAAGAAAACCTTTACTTACCCCTCTGTCTGTGATTTCAGCTCTCTCTATCTTCCAGGACAAATTTTCAACCTCTGCCTCCAACTGAGCCTGTTGATATTCAAACTAGAGAGGGGAAGAGGAGGAGGAGGAGGAATGAGTGAAGAGAAATTGGGATTATTTCACACAGCTTACAAATATCTATCTATCTATCTATCATACCCCATGTAAACATCATCATCATCATCATCATGGTGGTGGTTATTGTTTACATAGGGTATGATACTCACAATTTTTTGGGTTCAGTCATTTGACTGCGGCCATGCTGGAGCACTGCCTTTAGTCGAAGGAATTGACCCCCCCGGGACTTTTTTGTTTGGTAAGCCTGGTACTTATTCTGTCAGTCCCTTCTGCTGAACTGCCAAGTTATGAGGACGTAAACGCACCAACATCGACTGTCAAGCGATGATGGTGGACACAGACACACAAATACATACACACACACTCATCGGGCTTCTTTTCAGTTTCCATCAACCAAATCCACTCACAAGGCTTTGGTTGGCCTGAGGCTATAGAAGACAACTTGTCCAAAGGTGCCATGCAGTTGACCTCGGTGGGATTTGAACTCACAACGTAAAGATGGACAAAATGCCACTAGGCATTTTACCTGGCGTGCTAACAATTCTGCCAGCTCACCGCCGTAATAATAATAATAATAATAATAATAATAATAATAATGTTAATATTTACAAATTTTGCCACAAGGGCAGCTTTTCGGGGGAGGGGAATAGTCAATGACATCAACCCCAGTGTTCTTAGTTTATTGATCCCAAAAAGATGAAAGGTGAAGTCGACCTCAGCGGAATTTGAACTCAGAATGTAACAACAGGCAAAATACTGCCAAGCATTTCGTCCAGCCTTCTAACAATTCTGCCAATAATAACAATAATGATAATAATAATAATAATAATAATAATAATAATCCTCATTGATATGACTGTCCCAATTGATATAAACGTATCTGTCAAGACCTACCAAAAACTGAGCAAATATAAAGATCTTGAAATAGAAATTAGCAAAATGTGGAACCTGAAGACTAAAACAATACCTGTTGTCATAGGTGCCCTGGGAATGACAGCAAAACGGGCTGATTACTACCTAGCTCAGATACCAGGAAACCCCGAAATGGCTGAAGTTCAAAAGATAGTGCTCATGGGAACTGCCCATATCCTACGTAAAATACTGTCTATGTGATCTCAAATTTTAAAACAAACACATAATTTTCTTATGGTTTCTTAAACATTCTCTAGAACAACACTATGTACAAATCCAAATATATGGTACCCTAGGCATAACACCTACATGAACTTCTAACTTGTTGTCTCTTGAGGTCTCTGGGTGAGACTTGGATCCAACTTGTACAAATGCAAAGCAAAAGTCAAACATAAAATAATAATAATAATAATAATTATAAAGTGTAAGTATATTACTTACCAGCTCCTTTCTCGCCCCTTTATCCATATAATAGGCGTATGGGTAGGTGTACTGTAAAGTGTATCGGCACTGTACAACAAGAAGAGAAACAACAATATCAGATCTTGGAAACATTCCTACATAACTAGACATAAGTGAATATTACACTCGGTATTGTTGTTGTTGTTGTTGTCGTCGTCTTCTGTCATGTTATTGTTGTTATGATTATTCGTCGTCGTCATCGTTTAACGTCCGCTTTCCATGCTAGCTAGCATGGGTTGGATGATTTGACTGAGGACTGGCGAAAACCGGATGGCAACACCAGGCTCCAATCTGATTTGGCAGAGTTTCTACAGCTGGATGCCCTTCCTAACGCCAACCACTCAGAGAGTGTAGTGGGTGCTTTTTACGTGCCACCGGCACGAAGGCCAGTCAAGAGGTACTGGCAACGGCCACACTCAAAATGGTGTCTTTTATGTGCCACCCGCACAAGAGCCAGTCCAGGGACACCGGCAACGATCTCGCTCAAACAACAGACAAGAATATGATGCTTGTTTATATCTCCATAGTATAAGATGGCACACACACAGAAGAGAAAAATAATAGGGGTCATATATAACCCCTTCAGAATATATATATATAGTGTTGGTGATGCTGATGTGAGGGTACATGGCTCAGTGGTTAGAGCGTCAGGCTCACAAATCATGAGGTAGTGAGTTCAATTCCTGGACCAAGCTGTGTGTTGTGTTCTTGAGCAAGGCACTTTATTTCACGTTGCGCCAGTTCACTCAGCTGTAGAAATGAGTTGCGACGTCACTGGTGCCAAGTTGTATCGGCCCCTTTGCCTTTCCCTTGGATAACATCAGTGGCGTGGAGAAGGAGAGGATGGTATGCATGGGTGACCGCTGGTGTTCTATAAGCAACCTTGCCCAGTCTCATACCTCTGAGAGGAACTTTTTAGCTGCAATCCCATAGTCCTTCATGACAGAAAGGGGTCTTTACCCTTGTACCCTTTATATGTGTATGCATGTGTATGTATTTATGTATTCCCAGACCAAGCTGTGTGTTGTGTTCTTGAGCAAGGCACTTTATTTCACGTTGCTCCAGTTTCACTCAGCTGTAGAAATGAGTTGCGACGTCACTGGTGCCAGACTGTATCGGCCCCTTTGCCTTTCCCTTGGATAACATGGGTGGTTTT
>NC_069010.1:7244396-7245341 GCF_001194135.2 Octopus bimaculoides
TACATCTTTCCTATCTTGAAGCTGCAAAATAATATCAGATAAATTTTTTGAAATGTGAATAAATAAGGATTATTTTTGCCAAATTAATCTGAACGCTAAAGGGTTAAAGAACAGTATATCTACTGGATTAGTAAAACAGCGTAGACATACAATAAGATGGAAAATAATGATGGAAGAAAAGCCCAAAATAAAAGAAGGGGACGTGTGACTGACCCTTTCAAAATAGAAGAGGTATTTCTTGAGGGCCTCCCTCGCTTGCGCATGGGCAGATTCATTAGCAATGTTGGGGTTTTCTTTGTAACGACTGCATTCATAGTATTCGCTACCATGAGTTTTCCAATCTGTAAAACGGAGAAGATGTTGGGATTAACACGGCGAGAGAGAAGGACGGAAGGGAATGGTGATGAGGAGATGAGGAGATGATGATGGATGAAAAAAAAATAAAGGGGTGAAAGATGATGAAAAGAGATGAGAAATGAAAGATGATAAGAGATGATAAGAGGAGCAGGAAAAGGATGAAAGACAATGAAAAGCAATGAGAGAAGAAAGATGACAAGAAATGATAAAAAACTGAAGAGATAGGCGCAGGAGTGGCTGTGTGGTAAGTAGCTTGCTTACCAACCACATGGTTCCGGGTTCAGTCCCACTGCGTGGCACCTTGGGTAAGTGTCTTCTACTATAGCCTCGGGCCGACCAAAGCCTTGTGAGTGGAGTGGATTTGGTAGACGGAAACTGAAAGAAGCCCGTCGTATATCATCATCATCATCATCATCGTTTAACGTCCGCTTTCCATGCTAGCATGGGTTGGACGATTTGACTGAGGACTGGTGAAACCGGATGGCAACACCAGGCTCCAATCTAAATTTGGCAGAGTTTCTACAGCTGGATGCCCTTCCTAACGCCAACCACTCAGAGAGTGTATATATGTATATATATATATGTATA
>NC_069010.1:7246426-7256568 GCF_001194135.2 Octopus bimaculoides
ATATATATATATATATATATATATATATATATATAGTGTGTGCAAGAGAGAAGACTGCTGGTATGATCATGTAAATCATATGAATGAAAACAGTTGTATTAAGTGGTGCCGAACTTAAATTGTAGAGGGAACAAATAGAAGGAGTAGAGCCAGGAAGAAATGGAATGAAGTGGTGAGAAAGGATCTTCATACAGAAGGGATGACAAGGGACCAAGATTCCTGAAGCTTTGCTGTTCTGTGAAAACATGCCAAGCTAAGTAAAATTGTTTTTTGTCCTTGCACACAGGCTTGTCCCCTCCCCTGCATCCCTCTCCAGCCGAGTATTCTAAATCTTGAGGGTTTGTGAGTGCTGGTGCCACATAAGAAGCACCTGCACCAGTGCCACATCAGAAGCACCTGTGCCAGTGTCGCATAAAAGCACCCAGTTACACTCTGTAAAGTGGTTGGTGTTTGGAAGGGCATCCAGCTGTAGTAGAAACTATGCCAACGGAGCCGGGGGCAGCTCTTCGGCTGGCCAGCTTCTGTCAAGCCATCCAACCCATACCAGCATGGACAATGGACATTAAATGCCGATGATCCTTCTGGATGACTTTGAGCAGTCACTTTGTTTAATGTGAAGAAGAGTCGTACACCATCGACCTCACTCTCTCTCCCCATGGCAATCATCTGCAATCCGGTGGCAAAACGAGGCTAGAGTGACTGGAGATGCAGTGGATGACCGAAACATCTTATCTGCTTCATCTTCCTCCCAGCATTCCACAATGCATTACTCCGACCTCGTTCCCCTCTGTTCCCCTCTGCACACACACACACACACACACACACACACACACACATATTGATGTATAAACCTCAATACATACCATGTGATTACATCCTCCATTCTTTTCTATGCAAACGTGACATCTTGGACACTGTGAAAGAAAAAAATAAAATTTTAAAAAATTCTTTAAATAAATATACAAGCATAGGAGTGGCTGTGTGGTAAGTAACTTGCTTACCAACCACATGGTTCTGGGTTCAGTCCCACTGCGTGGCACCTTGGGCAAGTGTCTTCTACTATAGCCTCGGGCCGACCAAAGCCTTCTGAGTTGATTTGTTCTACTAGAGATAGAGAGAGAGAGAGAGAAAGAGAAGAAGTGAGTGACTTACATCTTTAGTGTGAGCCGATATGTAGTTTGCAGTCTCGGAATCATCGGCACACTTTGTTAACCATTTCTTAATGGTATTACAATCAGTGGGAGCGTGGTATTCTATTCCGCATCTGAAACTGGAAGGAGAAAGAGAGAAAATGGGTAAGATGGCAGAGACAGACAGACAGACAGACAAAGAAATGGAGAGGAAAAGGAATAGGAACTAACGAAGGCAAAAAAAAAAAAAAAAAAAAAAAAAAAAAAAAATTTCTGTGGCAAGAAGCTTGCTTCCAAACCACATGGTTCCAGGTTCAGTCCCACTGCGTGGCATCTTGAGCAACTGTCTTCTACTATAGCCTCAGGCCCACCAAAGCCTTATGAGTGGATTTGGTAGACGGAAACTGAAAGAAGCCCATCGTATATGAGTGTGTGTGTGTGTGTGTGTGTGTGTGTGTGTGTGTGTGAAGTGGTGTAGGCTGGCTGTGTGGTAAGAAGCTTACTTCTGAGCTACATGGTTCCAGGTTCAGTTCCACTGCATGGCACCTTGGGCAAGTGTCTTCTACTCTAGGGCCAACTAGAGTGTACCCAGTACACTCTGTAAAGTGGTTGGTGTTAGGAAGGGCATCCAGCTGTAGAAACCATGCCACAACAGACACAGAGCCTGGATGGCCCTTCAGTCGGCCAGCTCCCACCAAACCGTCCAACCCATGCCAGCATAGGAAAACCAGACTTTAAATGATGATGATGATGAACAGATTAACTTTTTACCATTCAGATTAATTTATCAAATGTAAAGCTTATTGTGGAGGCGCAATGTCTCAGTGGTTAGTGCAGCAGACTCGCGGTCGGAGGATCACAGTTTCGATTCCCAGACCGGGTGTTGTGTGCGTTTATTGAGCGAAAACACCTAAAGCTCCACGAGGCTCCAGCAGGGGATGGTGGCGAACCCTGTTGTACTCTTTCGCCCCAACTTTCTCTCGCTCTTTCTTACTGTTTCTGGAGTAAAGCTACGATGGACTGGCATCCTTAATCCCTTTGTCTGTCTTTGTTTGTCCCCTCTGTGCGTAGCCCCTTGTGGGCAGTAAAGAAATAAAATTACAATATGTCTAACAGCAGTTTTGTTAAACTCTCCCCCATTTTGAATTAAAAGAAAAACAAAAGCTGGACGGAAGAAAGAAAAGCGAGGAATGAAGAAAGACTTGTAGAAGACGAGGAGGAGGAATAAACAAGAAAATGGTTCTTACCAAAAAGAAGTTTTGCATTTGGAACAGTCCACTTTTTTGGCTTGGGGCTGTGGGGCTCTGACTATTACTGGACAGTTGGGACCAGGGCAGAATCGCAACTGAGGATGGGTCTGTAAAGACAAAAAGGAAAACAATAACATATATAATTTACTTTCAAGAAATTTATTTTCTGTATATTGCAAGCTGGAGACAGACTACGTAAATACTGAGTTCAATCCCAGTGTGTGGCATTGTCTTCTACTATATAGCCTTGGGCTGACTTTAACCTGTGAGTTGATTTGCTAGATGGAAACTGAAAGAAGCCTGTCATGTGTACATGAGTATGTATGTATGTATGTATACAATAGCATGGTTCCAAGTTCAGTCCCACTGCATGGTATTTGTACTTGAAAATACTGCTTAAGGGGTTTTCTTAACGAGCTAATTTGCTAGTTGCAAAAACCAGTGACTGTGTGACACTGTTTTTGCTATATATATTGCAAACTGGGGTTAAACTGCTGCTATGTCTAGCAGATGAGTGTCCATCAGTGAGGATGACCAAACTGATCGGAGGCTGGAGTGGGTCTCAGAGCTGGAATAGTAGGGAGTTCTCTCTCCTTGCTTGCAACATATATTGAGTGCAAAATGCACTGGAGGAGGGGGAGGCTGTCAGAATCGTCAGCACTCCAGGCAAATTTTTAATAGCATTTCGTCCATCTTTACATGCCGCCGAGGTCAGCTTTGCCTTTTTTTCATCCTTTCTGAGTCAATAAAATAAGTACCAGTTGAGTACTGGGGTCAATGTAATCAATTAGCCCCCTCCCCATGAAATTTCAGGCCTTGTGCCTATAATAGAAGGGATTATTATTATTAATATTATTATTATCATCACTTATTCTTATTGTCATTATTATTATGAGATGCATCACAGAATTTTGTCAGTGAACAGGTCGCGGTCTCAAAGCGACGAAAATATTTTGACAAATTAAATTTAAATGTTGAAGTGAATCTAACGGGTTTTGTGTGTTATTTTAAATGGCTTATAAACACCTTCCACGCTGCAATTGTTTTCGTTCCAGCACACGATCTCAGATCAGGTCATTTGCTATGCAAGTACATCTCCGTAATTATTATTATTATTATTATTTATTATTTACTTCTCTAATTTCTATTATATCATCATCGTTTAACATTCGCTTTCCATGCTGGCATGGGTCGGATGGTTTGACTGAGGACTGGCAAGCCAGGATGGCTGCACCAGGCTCCAATCTGACTTGACAAGGTTTCTACAGCTGGATGCCCTTCCTATCACCAACCACTCATCCTTTGATATTGTCTTCCATGTCTTGGGCCCTTGTGGCCAATAAAAATCATCATCGTTATTATTATTATTATTATTATTATTATTATTATCATCATCGTCACAATTATCATTACCATCACTATCATTTTTATTACCACTATTATTATTATTATTATTATTATTATTATTACTATTATTATTATTATTGTTCAGTAGTTTTATTTTCATAACGTGCTTTCACTTCACTACCGAGCGCAGTTCTGTGCGCCTTGGGTATGTGCTGTGGTTTGCTGTGGTGCTCTTATGTTTACTGTATTGAAAGTGTTTTGCGTAGAATGTGTGCAGTACCCAGTAGTGCAATTTTCTGTATGTTATATATATTTGTAAGTCCTGGTGTTTTTGTTATGTATTTGTGTGAATATTTTTTTATTATACCTAAGGTGTCTACTATGATAGGAATTGTTTCTGTTTTTAGATTCCACATTCGAGTTATCTCTATTTCTAGGTCTTTGTATTTTGAAAGTTTTTCCATTTCTTTTAGAGAGAAATGTTGTCATCTGCTGGTATTGATACATCGATTAGAAAGCATTATTATTGTCTCACCTTGACGTGGTCCATAAATGTAAGTCTCATGTATCGGTCTCGGATGTCCGGCTGACTGAGAACTTCACAGATTATGTTTTCCGGTACGAGCACATTACATTCTGCTGCCATACACTGAATTCCTGCAGAGACACAGAACACGGTGGGGGGAAAGAGAAAAAAAAAAGCAAAATGGTAAGCTATCATCATCATCATCATCACAGAGAAAAAAAATGGAGGAGAGAGAAGAAGAGACAAAGCAAGGAAGAAAATGAAAAGAGTACATACGTGTGGTGACCCCTTGGTAGATTTGTACTTGAAAATATCTATCCCAGCATTCCTTGCAGAAGGGATGACCGCAGGTTAGACACTCCATCCTGTCTCGGGAATACCAGATGGTACAGACGGTGCATACTAAACTGTTAGCTCCAGGATCCTGGAATTTGAGAGGTTGCAGAGGTCATGTCAATATGAAGAGGTCAGAGGTCACAGAAGTTACATCAACAACATTGGGATTGGCTACAGCAGAGGTCACACCAACATTAATGGGTCAGAGGTCACATGAATACCATTGGGTCAGAAGTCACATCCATATCATTGGGTCAGAGGTCACATGAATACCATTGGGTCAGAGGTCACATGAATACCATTGGGTCAGAAGTCACATCCATATCATTGGGTCAGAGGTCACACAGCTAAAGTTTTTATTATAAATTGCAGAGGAGAGTTGCATGAGAGAGAGAGAGAGAGAGAGAGAGAGAGAGACGGAGAAGGGAGGGAGAACAGACAGACAGAAAGATGGAGAGATGAGAAAAGAAGAGAGAGAGAAATAGTTACCTGATACTTGACTGAAGGCATTATATTGGACTCTACCAGTAATCCTGCAGGGTTCTCATTGTGTCTGGGAGAAAGAGAGAGAGAGAGAGAGAAAAAAAAACATTATCATCATCATCATCAGCAGCAGCATTTAACATCCGTTGTCCATGCTGGCATGGGTTGGACAGTTTGACCAGGGCTGGCCAGCTGGAGGGCTGCACCAGACTCCAGTCTGATATGACATGTCAGGGTCCTGTCTATTTCCCAGGTCTAGATACAGCTTCCGTTATTTTTGAGAAAAAACATGGGAAAGACAGCTCTTCTAGGAGACAAAAAAACTCAGATATAAAACTTGCAGTCACCTTGCAATGCTTCCTTCCCCCTGGGGCCTACAACGGTGACCGACACTACTTGTGTAATGGAGATTATGCATCACATCACTCGATAAGGTTATCTCTACGGATTATCTTATTTCTTTACTGCCCACAAGGGGGCTACACAGAGAGGGGACAAACAAGGACAGACAAACGGATTAAGTCGATTATATCAACCCCCAGTGAGTAACTGGTACTTATTTAATCGACTCCGAAAGGATGAAAGGCAAAGTCAACCTCGGGGGAATTTGAACTCAGAATGTAGAGGCAGACGAAATACTTATTTCTTTATTGCCCATAAGGGGCTAAACATAGAGGGGACAAACAAGGACAGACAAAGGGATTAAGTCGATTATATCGATCCCCAGTGCGTAACTGGTACTTATTTAATCGACTCCGAAAGGATGAAAGGCAAAGTCAACCTCGGCGGAATTTGAACTCAGAACGTAGTGGCAGACGAAATATCGCAAAGCATTTCGCCCGGCGTGCTAATGTGACACGTACAGGGCACTCGTGCCACTGACACCTAAGAACTCCCTGTCCCAGTGACACATAAGAGTAAAGCACCGGTGATGGTGACATGTATAAGGCACCTGTGAGGGTGACACATAAAAGTCACCCACATAAAAGTCACCCATATAAAAGGCATCCTTGACGCTGATACACAAAAGGCACTCAAGGCAGTGTCATGTATAAGCGCCTGTGTGGACCCACATAAAAGCACTCATGCAGTGCCACACAAAAGCACCCACGTGTGCCACCTAAAAGCACCCAACACACTCTGTAAAGTGGTTGATGTTAGTAAGGGCATCCAGCCATAAAAACCCTGCCAAAACAGGTACAGTAGCCTGGAGTAGTGTTCTGCCTGGTCAGCTCCATGTCAAACCGTCCAACCCATGCCAGCACGGAAGGCAGACGTTAAATTATGATGATGATGATGATCACTCACACACACACACGTTTGAAACTATGCATATTCCGCATTACATTGAAATTGTTTATACTCTCTTTCAGTACATCTACACCTCTTTATGTTGGCATCAACACGACGACCTTTGGAACCAGTCCAACAACAATGCAGACATCCGCACACAAACAATGAAAAGACACAAAACACATACACACAAACAGATGTAAACTGTATGTATACACCAATACATAAAAACACAACATACTTATACTCACATACACACACAGCATATTTATTTAAATTTACTAGACATATCACACCGTCTCAGACAGAACAATATTCTACATTACCACAGTTCATACAAAGCTTTGGTCATCATCATTTAACCCTTTTGTTACCAACCTAGCTGAAACTGGCTCTGAGTACAAATATCTTGTTTTCATAAATTTTGAATTAAAATCTTCCATCAAACCTTAGTCACAATTTATGTTCCTAACACTAGCTTAATGATAACTAAGTTATTTTACTAAATTCTTTGTTGTATTTAAAATTAATTGAAAGAAACACAGAGCATCTCAACAGAAATATGGTAACAAAAGGGTTAAAGTCACCATGATATTTTTAACCCTTTTGATACCAACCTGGTTGAAACCACCTCTGGTTCTGTAGTACTAATACCTTGTTTTCAAAGTTTTGAATTAAA
Organism: Octopus bimaculoides; assembly: GCF_001194135.2. Classification (NCBI taxonomy): domain Eukaryota; kingdom Metazoa; phylum Mollusca; class Cephalopoda; order Octopoda; family Octopodidae; genus Octopus; species Octopus bimaculoides. The sequence continues at coordinate 7,253,471 of NC_069010.1, forward strand.
ATCTTCCATCAAATCTTAGTCACAATTAATGTTCCTAACACTAGCTTAATGATAACTAAGTTATTTTACTAAATTCTTTGTTATATTTAAAATTAATTGAAAGAAACACAGAGCATCTCAGAAATACAGTAACGAAAGGGTTAACGTCCACTTTTTTCCATGCTGGTATAGGAAGAATTGTTCAACAAAAACCCAAACTCCCAAAAGGCTGCACTCAACTCCAATGTCTGCTTTGGCATGGTTTCAACAACTGGATTCCCTTCCTAATGCCATCCCCTCTGCAGAATGCACTGGATGCTTTTTTTTTGTGGCACCAAGACTACGTAGTGAGGTCACCATGTCATTTACAAGACAATTTATGATGGACTGGTGAGATTTATTTCTTACCACAGTATTTCATGACAGATGAACTCATGCTTTAGATTGCCTCAGTTTATACCCAGGAAGGGAATAAATACCTCGAGACCAAGGGGTCAATGAACCGGGGTAAACTACCCCAAGTAGGGTACAAATGAAATTCTTGGGAGTAGTGAGGACTCATTAGACATAAGTAAAATAAGTTAAAGGGACACAAACACACCAACACCGGTTGTCGAGCAGTGATGGTGGGGACAAACACAGACAAAGATACACACACAGATATATACATTGTATGTATATATATATATATATATATATAAGATTGACCAGTGACCGGTCTGTCAAAATGCTAGAAGAAGCTTAAAAATTTCTAGCATATTGACAGACCGGTCACTGGTCAATCTTATATACACAAGTACTATAATCTTTTTAGGATCTCGAAAAAATTTTTTTAAGAACCTTCTGATTCTTTTAATGTGCTAGTTTCCTGGTATTAAATTGATATTAATTAATATCGAATTTTTACCATATTATGTTAATTATATATATATATATATAGATAGATAGATACACAGACACACACACAGACAATGGGCTTCTTTCTGTTTCTGTCTGCCAAATCCACTCACAAGGCTTTGGTTGGCCCGAGACTATAGTGGTGTCACACAGTGGGACTGAACCCGGGACCATGTGGTAGGGAAGCAAGCTACTCACAATACAGTCACGCCTATGCCTATTGTTTTAATCTTTTATATATATATATGTATATATATATATATATATATGTATATATATATATATATACATTGTGTGTGTGAAAAAGATTAAAACAATGCTTAAGAAAAAAGATCTTCACTACAAGAAGTACTTGTTACTTTGGCAACATTCTCTGGAACTGTCCCAAGAAGACACACACACACCCACCCACACATGTGCTATGTACACTGACAAATATACAGACATGCATACATCCATACCACATATACAAGCCAATACGTACACATACTGAGACAAAAATGCATAAGAGTACAAACATGGACATGCATACATACACATACACACGCACACACACACATAAACATAGGCACACAAAAACAAGTATACACACACTCTAATACAGAGACACAACACACACAGAAAGACACACAAACACACTCATATATACAGACACACACACACACAAACAGAGGAAACACACATGCACACACACACACACACACATACAAATATAGACACAGACACAAGCAGATACGCACACACACACACACAAAGTTAATAAAACATACAGTCATACAAACTAATCTGTGTACACACACACACACACACACACATTCAGATGCACAGACAGACAAACCAATGTAGACATAAGTCAACCACTTCCTAGCTCCACCTCTGTCTCTCTACCAACAGTCAGCAACAGAAAAATTCAGTCAAATTCTACAGTACAAAAGGATACAGTTTCAACCCCATCCAGCAGCCATCATAGCTGTGTGGTTTTGAAGCCTGTCTCACACCCACGAGATTCCAGGTTCCAGTCTACCCTCGCCTTACTTCACCGTAACAGACAGCTTCTTCTTTTTTTTAGAGAATAACTCCTTTCCGCTTCATTAAGCACATAATTTTTATTATCTCCCTCCTAGATAAAAAAAAAAAACACTTGTGCCAGTGTCACGGTGGAGTGCTCGTTTGGTGCCACGTAAAAGCACTCAATACATGATGAAAAGTGGTTGGCGTTAGGAAGGGCATCAAGCAATAGAAAAACCAAGCCAGATCAGACTGGAACCTGGTACGGCTCTTCAGCTTGCCAGCACTGGTCAAACCATCCAACCCACGCCAGCATGGACAATGGACTGGAGTTGATTCTTCAACAGCGGTGCCCCAGCATGGCTGCAGGCTGTGTGGTAAGCAGCTTGCTTCGCAGATGTATGGTTCTGGGTTCAATCCCACTGTGTAACATTATCTATCATGAGCTTCTCCCACCAAACCAGACCATTTCTTCTAATGTGTACTGTCGTCAGCTGGCTAATTTGAACCAAAAATTATATATATATGTATGTGTGTGTCTTCATGCTTTACGACATCTCTCATCCTGAACAGCTCCATCAATTCAGTGTATATATTTCACAGTCCTTGGAAGGATGACAGGCCAAGTGACCCTGGGTAAGATTTGAAACCACAACGTACAAGGGATGAAACAAAACACCACAAAGGTAGTTCGTCCAACGCTCTACCAATTCTACTGCTTTCCCTGCCCCAGACAGGAATTAGAACCCACACACCCTAAATCAATGCCTGAAATCACAACCACAACATTATTACAAGGGTGATTTGTATTAATTTAGCTAATGGGCTGTTGCTAATTAAATATTAATAATTATAGATTTTTCTGACATAGCTTCTGTAATAAAGAGTAAGTTTATAGTTCTGTGGGTATACGCACATCTGTGTACACATACACACATGCTTGTACAAGTGTGCTCTTTTATTCTTTCACTTGTTTCAGGCATTTGACCACCGCCATGCTGGAGCACCACCTTTAGTTGAACAAATCAATCCCAGGACTTATTCTTTGTAAGCCTAGTACTTATTCAATCGGTCTCTTTTGCCAAACTGCTAACTTATGGGGACATAAACACACCAATATTGGTTGTTAAGCAATGGTGGGGGGGGACAAACACAGACACACAAACATACATATATATATATATATATATATATATATATATATATATATATAT
>NC_069010.1:7256928-7257862 GCF_001194135.2 Octopus bimaculoides
GAGAAAGAGAGAAGTAGAGAGAAAGAGTATGTACTGTTAATACTCACTTTTTAATCAAGTTATCCTTTTGCCAACCGTGTTCCTGAAGGAGCATCTTGGAAAGAGCTGGGCTTATCTGGAAATAGGAAAATTATATTTACATAACATTTTATTAGAATAATAATGGTAATACTAATGAAGATTTCTTTTATTTTGGCACAGTAAGTACCTCTAAAATATATACTCGTATTTGACTGGTACTTCATTAATCATACATGCAAGGGGATTTTATATATATATATATATATATATATATATATATGACAGGCTTCTTTCAGTTTCCGCCTACCAAATCCACTTGTAAGGTTTTGGTCAGCCCGAGGCTATAGTAGAAGACACCAGCCCAAGGGGCCATGCAGTGAGACTGGATCCTTGTATGCCCAAGTGTGTGTATCTATATTCATATGTGTGTGTGTGTGTGTGTGTGTGTGTGTGTGTATATACATTCAGGTGTGCATGTGTATATACATTCGTTTGTGTGTGTGTATGCACAGCCATGTGTACGTGTCCACATGTGTGTGTGTGTGTGTATATATATATTCAGGTGTGTATGTGTGTATACATTTGTGTGTGTATGTGTGTAAGAGTATGCATGCGTAGACGTCTTTTATTTCTCGTTTATTTTTTTCGTTAATCTTCCAGGGTGGTGACTGTTCTGAATGAAACCACAGCAACGATAACGAGCACCTAATTACATTACTTCATTATAGATCTCAGTCCATTTGAAACTTAATATTTAATGACCTCCACCTCCCATACCCCCTCCACCCCCACCCAACCACTTTCAAAAACAGGTTTGGTGGATGTAAGGACGTAATACCATTTCGTAATCGTTGTTTAGCCTCAGGTCAAGTCTGTTCCAGGCAAAGCTGTGATCAGTTGTATTCCAGCCATG
>NC_069010.1:7261006-7263916 GCF_001194135.2 Octopus bimaculoides
AGGTGGTGGTGGTGGTTAATGGTCAAGGTGTGATGGTGGTGGTGGAGATAGTGTATAGAAGCAGTGTGGTGGTGTTGGTGGTGGTGGTTAATGGTCAAGGTGTGATGGTGGTGGAGACAGCGTATATAAGCAGTGTGGTGGTGGTGGTAGTGATGATGTAGTAGTGGTAGTAGTAGGTATTGGTGGTGTGTTGGCAATGGTAACAGTTAGTAGAGGTGGTAGTGACGATGGCTGTGGTGGTGGTGGTGGTGGTGGTTTGCTCTGTACGGTGGTGATGGTGGTGGTGGTGGTCAGTTCTGATTCAGCAGACCTATGTGATCGAAGACATTCCACATAGACATTCAGTCATAGTCTATCTAGGACTACGTTATCCCAAAGTGTCCTTCCTAGTTGATGTTGCTGTTTAGCCCTGGGTCAGCCCAGGCATTTCAGCTGTGACCACCCTGGCTTTCATTCAGACATGGTGCCCTTCCTTGTTGAGGATGCTGTTTAGATCCATGATCACAGACGTCCCAGCGGTGACCATCCTGCCTTTTATTCAGGCAGAGTGTATCTAGGACTACGTTATTTAATGTGACCTTCTTTGTTGTTTAGCCCTAAGCCAATCCTGATCCATCAACGCTATGAACAAGGACGTTCCAGCTATGACCATCCTGCCTTTTATCCATGCATAGTGTATCAAGGACTACACCATCCAATGTGTCCTTTCTTGTTGTTGTTGTTTAGCCCCAGGTCAGTCCTGATCCAGCAGACCTGTGATCAGAGATGTTCCATCTGTGACCATCCTGCCTTTTATCCATGCATAGCGTATCAAGGACTACACCATCCAATGTGTCCTTCCTTGTTGTTGTTGTTTAGCCCCAGGTCAGTCCTGTGATCAGAGATGTTCCAGCCGTGACCATCCTGCCTTTTATCCATGCATAGTGTATCAAGGACTACACCATCCAATGTGTCCTTCCTTGTTGATGTTGCTATTTAACCCCAGGTCAAACATGATCCAGCAGACATATGAAGAAATGAATTCCAGCTGTGACCATCCTGCCTTTTATTCAGACACAGTGTATCTAGGACTACATTATCGAATGAATGTATCCTTCTTTTGTTCCTCAATTCCTGGAATGAAGCCACTCCTAAGCAGTCAACAATTTTTTTTTCTTTTCTTTTTGCTTTGTTGTTGTTTGTTTTTCTTTGCAAGGTTACTTGGCAATCTTCCAAGTGTTGTTTCCTTGCGAAGTGCACTCAGAACAGCGGTGAGGTGGTTGACATTAGGAAGGACATCTTCACATGGAAAACCCTGCCAAAACAAACATGGATCTCGCGACACGGTCGTCCAACTCGTCGGAACCTGCTGGCTCCCTTCCACCCATGCCAGCACAGAAGACAGGCATTAAGCATCCGGATTATCCTGTCAAATGTGATGCTTATTTATTCACCTTATTTTAGAATTAATCCTGCATTATCCTGTAGCTCTGAGACTTCAATGATGCAATTATATTTTTTACTCTGCGGCCATGCTGGAGCACCGTCTTGTAGGGCTTTAACCAAACAAATCAACCCCGGGGCATAAGAGTCAAAACAACTCTTAGTCACATGACAACTGTGTATGTATATATGTAGAGTTGAAATTAATAGAAAAACAAAAGACGAAGACAGGTGTATGAACGACAAGCGGGTGTATTAGTCTGATGCTTAGGAAAGATGTAAAAGACCTTAAAGTTTCGAGCCTACGCTCTTCTACAGAAAAGAATATGAGGAAATAAACAGAAAGAGAAGACACGAAACTCAGCTTGCGAAGACTTACTGGGGCAAGCGAAAGCGAAATCAGGATAGCACCTGTGCCCAGCGTCGCCTTTCTGGCACTTGTGCCCGTGACATGTGTAAGGATTTTTGAGCGAAATCGTTACCAGAGCCCCTGGACTGGCTCTTGTGCGGGTGGCACATAAAATACACCATTTTGAGTGTGGCCGTTGCCAGTACCGCCTGACTGGCCTTCGTGCGGGTGACACGTAAAAGCACCCACTACACTCTCTGAGTGGTTGGTGTTAGGAAGTGCATCCAGCTGTAGAAGCTCTGCCAAATCAGATTGGAGCCTGGTGTTGCTATCCAGTTTCACCAGTCCTCAGTCAAATCGTCCAACCCATGCTAGCATGGAAAGCGGACGTTAAACGATGATGATGATGATGATGATATATATATATATATATATATATATATATACACATATATACATGCACACACACATATATACATACATATATGTATATATAGTCACACACACACACACATACATATATATATATAGTCACACACACATACACATATATATATATATGCATATATATATACGTATATATACACACACACAGATTGAGGTGTCACATGCACTAACTGGCATAGCAGAAACCTCACTGACTGCTTACAAGGGCAAAGATACTCTACTACGAGAAAGCACCAACAAAGTGAGGCCTCAAATTGATTGACCAAGCTATGAAAGTGGCAGGAAGTGTTAATAGCTCAGTTAATTAGGAAAACAATTAGCTTGGATGTGATGCAGTTTGGATTCGTGCCAGGACAAGGAGGAAAAAAAAAAATCATCAATACCATCTTCTTTGTGAGACATCAACAGAACTGTTATCCTAACTTCTTTCATTCTTTCTTTTTTTTTTTTAGTCAATCTACCAGGAGTGGAAGATATAAGCTCCCTATTATCTGTTTTATCATGATATACAGTAATCCCTTGACTATCGCGACTGTTACATTCCCAAACGCCGCTGCAATTGGTGAAAATCCAAAGTAGATACAGTACTGTACTCTTTTACTTGTTTCAGTCATTCGACTGCGGCTATGCTGGAGCACCGCCTTTAGTCGAGCAAATCGACCCCAGGACTTATTCTTTTGTAAGCCTAATAC
>NC_069010.1:7263971-7265708 GCF_001194135.2 Octopus bimaculoides
TTTGCCGAACCGCTAACTTACGGGGACGTAAACACACCACCATCGGTTTTCAAGCGATGTTGTGGGGACAAACACAGACACATAAACATATACACACAAACACATACATACATATATATATATATAAAAACAAACAGTAAATGAGTATATGCATATATACGTACAGGTATGTGCATACCGACATCCACCTGTATGTATAGGTGCATATCTGGGTACAGGACATTGCAAACAAAACGTAGACGAGAAAACACACAAGCCACATAGAGAACATTCTTCTTCATCAGCTACCCCCGTTTTAACACCGGCGTTATATATACGACAGGCTTCTTTCAGTTTCCGTCTACCATATCCACTCAGAAGGCAGACCTTAGAGCACAACTACCCAGGTCTATTCACTACTAAACCAGATTATGAAACAGCCCTGCCCTGTAAGACAAGAAAACAAGGATTCTCAAACTTTTTCTGGTAGTGTACCTAATTATCATCTCCAACAGTGTTGGTGTACACGTGTAGTGAAGAATATATAATAAAATAGTTGGATACCATCAGCCAGGCATCTGTGGATACCATTTTATGGCTGCCATAAAACAGACAAGGTTTAATTAGTTATTAATTAGTCAAGACTTCTAAACATCATATTTAATGTAGTCTGGAGTTGTTGTGTGGTAAGTAGCTTGCTTACCAACCACATGGTTCCGGGTTCAGTCCCACTGCGTGGTACCTTGGCAAGTGTCTTCTACTATAGCCTCGGGTTGACCAAAGCCTTGTGAGTGGATTTGGTAGACGGAAACTGAAAGAAGCCCGTCATATATATGTGTATATATATGTATGTATGTGTGTTTGTGTGTCTGTGTTTGTCCCCCCCCCCACCATTGCTTGACAACCGATGCTGGTGTGTTTACGTCCCTTAACCCCTTAGGGGTTGTTGGGGCACTGCAGCCATGTAGCATGTGTAGGGTGCGGAAGCCTGGTGGAGCCCATCCCTCTCCAGGCTAAACTCATTTCTACAGCTAAGAGGACTGGAGCAACATGGCATATGGCGTAGTGGTTTGATTCCAGGCCGTGACCTGAATAATAATAATAATAATAACATTGAAAAATACCTTAGGAATGAGAACCCAGGTTCAAAATTTCTCCAAGACACCTGATGAAGGCTGGAGGGTATATCAGCCGAAACGTTTTGTAAATAACAAACAAGACGAGGACAAATATCCATCAAATGTAAATAATGAAGTGAAGTGTTTTGCTCAAGATCACAATGGATCACCCAGTCCAAAGATTGAAACCACAATCTTACGATCATGAATCTAACTTTTTACCCTTGCATAACTCTTAAAATAAATCACATGTCTATATATATCAGATCTTTTTAATATTTTTTCATCATAGTTCACGTGGTAATTATCATATATATCATCATCATCGCAGGGTTACTCCTTTTTTGCCAGCCGAGTGGACTGGAGCAACGTGAAATGAAGTGTTTTTGCTCAAGGACACAATGCGTCATCCGCTCCAGGAATCGAAACCACAATCTTATGATCACGAATCTAACATCCTAACCACTAAGCTTCGCACCTCCATTGTGAACTTACCTGTCCACCCACCTTTTCTTTTCTGCTATTCCAACCTCTGTCTCGCATTTTCACCTTGTACCTTAACTCCACATCTCTCTCTCTCTCTCCCTCTCCTTTCAAATGAGGAAGCTATGTATTCACCCTTTCAGCAAAACCCCTGTTC
>NC_069010.1:7265944-7268988 GCF_001194135.2 Octopus bimaculoides
AATTCCACCGAGGTTGATAAATTAAGTACCAGTTATGCACTGGGGTTGATGTAATCGACTTAATTCCTTTGTCTGTTCTTGTTTGTCCCCTTTATGTTTAGCCCCTTATGGGCAATAAAGAAATAAGAAACGTTAGCATGCCGGGCGAAATGCTTAGCGGTATTTCGTCTGCCGTTACGTTCTGAGTTCAAATTCCGCCGAGGTCGACTTTGCCTTTCATCCTTTCGGGGGTCAATAAATTAAGTACCAGCTATGCACTGAGGTTGATGTAATCGACTTAATTCCTTTGTCTGTCAATAAAGAAAAAAGAAACCATATCGAAGCAGATGGTGGAGCTTAGCACAGCCCTTCGGCCCATGGGTTCCTGCTGAACTGTCCCACCCATGCCAGCATGAAAAAAAGAAAAGGGATAGTGACATGTTTACAATGGGCACAATGTTTCGTGTTGGATGTGGAGGGGGTAATATAGGATCATAAAAAAAGCATAAGGATTTACAAAAAGAAAAGGGATCGTAGTATATGTTAAAATGGGCACAATGTGTGGTGGTGGTGGTGGAGGTAACACAATGTACTGTTATAAAATGGAATGGAAAAGAGGTTAACCAAAAAAAAAAAAAGAAAGGATGGTAGTAGAACATTTTAACAATCGGGACAATGCTTTGTGTTGTGGGTTAACACAATATCGGGGTTAAATAATGAAAAGAACTTTAGGGTTATCGAACAAAAGTCCACAGACATATAGGTTAATGTAGTTAAAGAACGGCGGAGTTACCTCATGTTAAATAAGGAACATAAAAAGTAGGGGCAGTATAGCTGCCCCCGTGAAGTCCCACACGTCATGGGAAAGAAAAAGAGATTTTTTCCATCCCCTATTATTTATTTATTTATTTATATTCCTGTGATTTATACAACCGATCTTACTATTTTGGAAAAAAAATATCACATTTTCGCTAACCACTACTTCCGTCACCTTTTTACTTTCCCCATGAGGTAGGCAACTTCGAAGGACAACTACTTGAAAGCTTGTCTCATCACCAAAATATGACAAAATCTGGTGTATGTTTCATACTGTACAGTGTATTGCAGAGATCGGAGGCGGGTAATTACAAATCGTAGGGCTAATTAAGGAACACATAAATGCAGGGTTAACGTCAGCCAAACAAGATGGACATTGACACCGTAAGGAATAACATATGTGATTATATGATAGTTCTTAAATATATATATATATATATATTTCAAAAATCTAACAAAACACAACAAACGGAAATACTTACAGATCCTCAGTTCCGGAGGGCTAACAAAGATATGATCAATCAGAGAAGAGATTAATCATATCAGACGAGGTGGGAAATTGTTGACCCTTAAAAACAGTACGCCAGTCATAATATTAGGTTAACTATCACGTGTTGCATTGTAGGGGTAACACGATATAAGATTATATAAGGGCAGATCTTACTATACATATAAAATATAGACATTAATTTCAGGAGGGTTAACAAATATATTGTCAAATAAAGGGACGGGGTTTGACCCCTGGGAAACAGTAAGCTAAATAGTCACCTTAGTGTCTCCCGGTGGGGGTGGGATAAGAAGGATCGTCACTGTTATCATCATAAGGTAAAGAAGGGGTTAATAACAAGACAGAAGGGAAGTAGTTGAACCCGAAAAAAACAGTAATCCAGGGATAATATAGGATTAGAAATCACAAAAGGACTTACCTTTAATGTCACCAAACTTTTTTTCTGTGTCTATTTCTGCCTTTTATCCACACATCGGGCACCAAAATGACTAAGCTTTTTGTAATTAACAGGTGTGTATATATATTTAGGTATATATGTGTGGATGTATGTATATCTGATGGCTAATAGTAGTTGAATGTATACATTAGCATTCAGATGGCTCTATATATTACATATATATATATATATACTCTGTCACGGACAGCGACATATATACATATATATTATATATAGTGTATGTGTATATATATTTGTTATATATATTGTTGAATGTTAAATATATAGGCGATCGTTCTTATGTTGACATACATGTATATAGTGTCCTGTGTATACAATTAGCTATATAGTCACATTTATACGTTGACATGAATAAATCTGTGTTTATATGTATGTATATATAATGGTATTTTGTGTAGCAAGCTCAAACACTTAGGAATTCAAATATATACATATACATGCATATTCAATCGTGTTGAATATATTATATATAAGGATAAATATTATGTATATGTGTGCATATATATATATATATATATATATATATATATATATATATATAGATCAACTGAGGTATATAATGCAGTGTATGTATGTATGTATGTATGTATATATAAACAACGAAATCAGAGTAAATGCAAAAAAAAAACAGTATTCTACATACAGTTATCCGTGTGTATACGTATGTATGTTTTATATATACACTCACACATTTCTATTTCATGTGTGTGAGTGTATATATACACATATGTCTGTATATATATATATATATTATATATTAGAGAGAGGCTATACAGTTTAGCTTCGTCTCTGATTGATAGAAGGGAAACAAAGCTGAAAATTAAAGAGACTTAAAGAAGGGGAGGAGAGAGAGGGAGACAGAGGAAGAGAACAAGAAACAACAGAGAGATGGGAGAGAGAGAGAAAGAGGGAGACGAAAAACGGAAAGAAAATTAAAACAGTGAGAAAGAGAATGCAAAGAGAAAAAGAAGAGAGAGGAAGAAAGAATATGAAAATAAGATTGAGAGGAATAAGAAAAAGAGAGAGAGAAATAGTAAAACAAACGAGAGATATAGAGAGGAAAAATTAGAAAGGCTGAATAAATAGAAAGATGGGTAAGGAAAAGAGGAGGACAAGATGTTTCTTTAAAAAAGCGAATTGGTAAAATAAAAGTGAAAAGAAAATTTTAATTTTTTTTTTTTACCAAGAAAATAGAGTTTTATTTCAGAAAAACGCGGAGATGAAAATGGGTTTACTAAAAATATATTTATAAAATTGGAAATGTATAAAAATCTTAAATGTATG
>NC_069010.1:7269775-7270457 GCF_001194135.2 Octopus bimaculoides
ATTTATATATATATATATATATATATATATATATATATATCTGTTGTCCGTGTTATTGCGTACAGTTACAATTAACGCGTAAATACGTGCACACATACATACACACACACACACACACATTGTCTCCCTTCCGGATGTTGATGTTTTTAACACATACATACATATACAGACACACATGCATATACATGTATGTTTCATATATATATGTAACTGTGTTCGTATTATATATATATATATATATAGATTATATTATTATATTATATTCACACGCACGAACACATACATATATATGTACATAATTATATATAGATTTAAGCCCCCACACATATACATACAGACATATAAACACACGTGCGCGCACACATATATATTCCTATACTTCACCGCAGCTTAGTATCCGGTTTCTCACTTAAGAGAAACTTCGTTATGTTTTTGTCTTGTTTTTGCCGTTAATATCATAGTTGTTGTTTAGTTAACAAGGACACAGAACGACATTGTAAACTAAATATACATGACGTCAACCATATTATAGAGCATTGAACCATATCCTGTTCAGTTTGTTTCTCTATATGATATAATGAATATATTATATTTCGTTGGTGGTACTTAGATATCCTCCTAGAGATGATAAGAGATGCAACTTATATATATATATAAATATATATATATATATATATATATA
>NC_069010.1:7270472-7276627 GCF_001194135.2 Octopus bimaculoides
ATATATATTCAGGGGTGTTGAAAAGTCCCTCGCTTTCGGTAAAAGAATATACAGGAAAATCAGTGAATTATGATTTTATTCAACATAGTCCCTTCTCAGATTCATGCACTTACTGCAGCAGTCCTTCAGTTTTTCTAAGCCCTGTAAAATAACTTGGAAGATTGGCCTCCAACCAGGCCTTTCACGATAGCCTTAAAGCCAGGAACTTTTCAGCACCCCTAGTGTGTGTATATATATATATATATATGTATATGTATGAGTATATATATATATGTATGTGTGTGTGTGTGTACATAACATTAATAAAATTATAAATATTAATAAAAATATACATATACAATATAGGTCTATTTTTCCTGGTTGCTTCACCATACCTATATATATATATATATATATGTATATATGCATACATAGTTATATATATTAATTGAAGTGTACAGTATTATCTATCTATTACAGCCAATCTTATCAATCAGTTTCACACTAATGGTTGCACAGAATGTTGTGTAACAGCCTGATTATGAAACCATGCACTCTTCAGAGGTGGTAGTTATGGAATGAAATATGGCAACTGCATGTATCTTATTTTGTGTAGTCGAGTAGAGGTTATCAGAAAAGGTAGTTTTTGTATGCAGAAGATTCACAGGAGCCAACAAAACTACAGACACTTGGGAAATCAATTTTCTCACATACCCTGATGGGACATGTTAGAGTTAGTGAACTATCTCTGCTACCTAGGGGACCTAGTTAGCTGTGGGGGAGGATTCACAGAAAGTGTAATCACTAGAATAAGAATAGGATGGAAAAAATTCAAAGAGCTTTTACACCTGTTGGCAACCAAAGTCCTCTTTCTCTCTCTGAATGGAAGGAAGATGGCATGATGCATGTATGCAACCAACAGTACTGAATGGTAGTGAAATGTGGGGCCTTAAATGCAGAGGATATGCAAAGGCTAGAGAGAAATGATGTTAGTATGATCCACTGGATGTGTAATGTCTGTGGACTTGTGCAACAGAGTACTAGTGCTTTGAGGGAAAAGTTGTGCATAAGAAGAATTAGATGCAGTGTGTAAGACACAAGACTGCACTGGTTTGGTCATGTGATGTGTATGGATGCAGACAGTTGCATACATAAGTGCTGATCACATAAAAAATTGATGGAACTTGTAGAAGAGGGAGACCTAGGAAGACATGGCACAAAGTATTAAAGGCTGATCTCAAGACACTCACTTTAAAGGGCCGATATATCTGGCACCTTACTGTACCTGTCTGCCACAGAAGAATTTATGCCAGTGCTGGTGCCACAGAGAAAGCACACACGTAAAAAGCAGTGGTGCTGGTGTCACATAAGAAGCTGCCAGTACACTCTGTAAAATGATTGGCACTAGGAAGGGCATCCAGCTGCAGAAACCATGCCAAAATTGACCACCACTTGTCAAACTATCCAACCAATACCAGCATGGAAAGTGGATGGTAAATCATAATGATGATATATATATATATATATATATATATATATATATATATATATATATCATCATCATCATCATTGTTTAACGCCCGCTTTCCATGCTAGCATGGGTTGGATGATCTGACTGAGGACTGGTGAACCAGATGGCTGCACCAGGCTCCAATCTGATCTGGCAGAGTTTCTACAGCTGGATGCCCTTCCTAACGACAACCACTCCGAGAGTGTAGCGGGTGCTTTTATGTGCCACTGGCACGAGGGTCAGTCAGGAGGTACTGGCAACGGCCACGCTCAAAATGGTGTTTTTTTACGTGCCACCTGCACAAGAGCCAGTGCAGCGGCACTGGCAACAACCTCGCTCGAATGATTTTCTAACGTGCCACCAGCACAAGTGCCATATATATATATATATATATGTTGTTGGGACTCCCTTCGGTGATGAATGACCATGGGATTGCACCTAGATTGCACCGGAGATGTACTTGCACAGCAAGTGACTTGATCTGAGATCATATGCTAAAAGAAAAAAAAACTGCAGTGTGGAAGGTGTTTATAACCCATTTAAAAAAAACACACACAAAAACCAATAGATTCACTTCAACATTTAAGTTTAATTTGTCAAAATGTTTTCATCGCTTTTGAAACTGCGATCTATTCGAAATTCCGTGCTGCATCAGACGCAGCACGGAATTTTGTTAGTGAACAGGTTGCAGTTTCAAATAAAATAATGACTAAAAATATATTTATCCTCTCATACCATCCACGCACACACACACATATGTATTCTTTTCTACTATTTGTTTCGGTCATTGGACAGCGGCCATGCTCTGGCACTGCTTTTAGTCGAACAGATCAACCCCAGGAGTTACTCTTTGTAAGCCTAGTACTTATTCTATCGGTCTCTTTTACCGAACCGCTAAGTTACTGGGACATTAGCACACCAACATCGGTTATCAAACGATGGTTGGGGTTGGACTAACACACACACACATATGACGGGCTTCTTTCAGTTTCCGTCTACCAAATCCACTCACAAGGCTTTGGCCAGCCCGAGGCTATAGCAGAAGACACTTGGCCTTTTATCCTTTCGGGGTCGAAATTTATCGACTAGTCCCTCCCCTCCCGCAAAATTTCCCGTATAAAATGCAATATCTGTTTGAGAAAATAGAAGGAAGTCTTCTCAGTAATTCTTCCCATCATCTCCTGCCCTCCCCTCCCCCACCACTTTCTTTGCCGGTTTCTTTTAGATAAGCCGCCATGTTGGATACGGCTTTCGGAAATAGCATGGCTACAGTGCGGCCAAAGACAAAAGAAGCGAACGGACACAGAATGCCGTGGTCGGTTCCAGAAGGTGAAATGGAAAAGATTAGGGCAAAATTAATGCATATAAGAGAACCAAAAAAAAAAAAATAGCCATAATTCTCCCCCACCTCCTCCTCCCATTTCCCAACGTTAACGGAACGCTTTCGATGCATAACAAAGGATGCCGGGAAGGGAGAATTATTATAATAAACGTATTATAATGGTTTTGTTTTTAAAAATATTTTTAATAATTAATGTTTTGTATTTAAATGAAGTAATATAAAAAAGACACAATCAATAATTCCGTCCCCCTCTTACTACAAGTAACGGAAAGTTGTAAATACGTGACCGGCGAGAATAATTATAATAATAATATTCAACATATTATTATTATGGTTTTGTTTTTAAAAATGCATTTAATGATAAGTTATTTGTTTTTAAAAAGACAAAAAAAAAGCAACGGCGAATATATTAAAATATGTAAATGTTTTTTGTGTTTAGCGGAGAAAGGGGTAAGAAAGGAGAGGATTATTTAAAAATATTTTCAATGGTCAATATTTTGCATTTCGATATAAAAATCATATCAAGGATGAATATATTAAAATATATTTATAAATAATGAAAGTTTTTTTGTTTAGTGAAGAAACAGCGTTAGAAAGGAAGAGAGGGGTGAAAAATAAAACTTATATTGTTTTCGAAGAAAAAATTATAAATGCAAGATGAATATACAAAAGTATAGCTTATGATGATGATTATTTTGAATTTAAAAATAAAGTAAGGAAATAAAAATAAAATAACGAACGCTAAAAAATAATAATGAATATGTTTTAAAAGTAAAAAACAAAAGATGTTTTATACTAAAATATCGCTGCGAAATGTGTGACTAGCTTAGCTAATTAACTATGGCATCTCGCTATAATATTTAATAGAAGAAAGACAGGGAAACAGAAAAAGCAGAAGAAATATATACATCTATATGTTTACATATATATACATGTATGTATATATATCTACACACTTCTCGGCACTAGATGTTTGGTAAGTAACAAGAAAATATACATCTAAAGAAACCGATCTCCATCTTCCTAACGTATTTCCTTTTATCCTCGTTCTTTTATAAAGATCTCGAATCACACCGTTGTTTTTCTTCCCATTCTACTCACACAAACACGCATGTATATGTATATATAAAGACGATGATGGTACTGCGGATCGATCTCTCCTCTGTGTGCATTTATTTGCACACGATTCACGGTTAATGAGTTTCCATTATGTCTTTGTTTATTATCCATATTTTCTTTTACAAAAAATCAGGTTACCTAATGATGTCTTAAGGCGTGCAGTTGTGATTTAAGGGAGCCTTGGCTGCTATTTCTAATATTATTTCCACAACTGTTCTCCGTACAACAGCTAAGCTCAAATCCTGAGCATTATGATTTTTGATCATCTATATCTCCATTCGTGACCGTTCCTTCTTATTTTAAAAACCTACGTCACCTTAACTTAACGATCTGGCAAAGAGATCGATAGAATAAGTGCTGGAATCGATTTGTTCGATCAAAATTCTTCATGGCGTTGCTCCAGCATGGCTGCAGTCTACTTATTGAAACAAGATAAAAGATAAGTGTATGTTTTTAGACACGCGGTAGTGATCTGAAGGAGATCCGATTATTATTTCTAGCATTTTGAATGACCACATAGTGGTCTCTGTGCAATAGCGAAGCTCAGAGTCCGATCATTATTATTGTTTATCATCTATATTTCCAACCGTGACGCTCCCGCCGTCTATTAAAATAATTATGGTTATCTGAGGGCTGTCTTACATTTTTCATCTGCTTTTTTTAAAACACCAGATTGTGATTTTTAAGACTTGGCTCTTATTTCTAGCATTTCGATTGACCACATAGTAGTCTCCGTGATCTCTTTTTCCAACCGTGACCATTCTGTTAAAAAAAAAAAAAATTCAAGGTTGTCTAAGGGTTGAGATTTGAGGGAGGCTTAACTGCTATTTCTAGCATTTTAGATAACTACGTAGTGGTATCTATGCAGCAAAGCTCAGAGCCCGGGCTTTGTCTTTGTTCATCATCTGTATTTCTAGCCGTGACCGTCCCGCCTGCTTTAAAAAAAAGAATCAAGATTGTCTAAGGGCTGATTTACATTCTTTATTTGCTAGACGTCAGACTGTAATTTGAGTGAATTGTGGCTGTTATTTCTTGCATTTCGAATGACCACATGCTGGTCTCTGTAATGTATATTTCGTCTGCCTTAAAAATCAAGGGCTTATTTTTTGACACCAAGTTCAGATTTGGTGTGGGGTGACCTATGTGATGTCGTGTTGTGTTTAAGTTCCAGGACAGAAAACAAAGGCAATCCATTTATAACCATCCTGTTTGATTTTTCAGTACGTCTTTGTTTTAATGGCATTAAAGGGTGTGATCGGAGGGAGTTTTGGCTGCTATTTCTAGCACTTACAAACCTCCCGTATGTGATATGATGTTGATGAATCTCATCCCTCTCTTCGCCCTTCAGTTCGGATGCTGATTGATCATCGATGTTCCAGCCGTGACCATCCTTTTGTATTGTACTACATTGTCTATGTCCTGCTTCTTTCAATGTGATTTGATAGACATTTAACTGCTATTTCACGCACATCCAGCGATCATTTAGCAGAGGGCTCTTGTGTGGTTTCGCTGCTCCTCTCACCTCATTCAGCTCGGACAAGGAGACAATCCAACCACGACGACCACCAATCGTTTTTGTTTTTAATTTCCATGAAGATCACATCATCGGGATTTCTGTCATCGAGAACCTAGGAATCCGCTGAGAAAAAAACAAAAAACCCAAACAAAACAAAATTCCGGAGTTTCTGCTAGCTAAGTCGTCGTCGGACTGTATACATTTATGTACAGAAGTGTCCACAAAGTCCGGGTACGTTGGGGGATTAACACATACTTTAACAAATTATTATTTCTTATATTTAATTGTTTATGTTATGATTTTATTTAGTCCCCGTACACAGACTTTGTGGACACCCTGTATATATGTACACACACACACACACATACATTTATGTGTATGTATATATTGTATAAGTGTTTTCAATATATCCTCCCTTTTTTTTTTGTTGTCAATTTACACACCCGATCTTTTCATTCGTATATATGCATGCGCGTTCGTATAGGTATTACTCCCTTTTCCTTTCTACATACATCGTGTGTTATATATATCTATGTATATGCATGGGTGTGTTGTTGTTTAACCCAAGGTCAACAATGATCAAAGGCGTTCCAGTCGTGAGCATCTCTTTGTTGTTTTTTGTTGTTGTTTTTTTGGCTTTTTCCTTTGTTGAACATATATATATATATATATATATATATATATATATA
>NC_069010.1:7277054-7277622 GCF_001194135.2 Octopus bimaculoides
CTAGTACTTATTCTATCGGTCTCTTTTGCCGAACCGCTAGGTTACGGGGACGTAAACACACCAGCATCGGTTGTCAAACGATGTTGGGGAACAAACACAGACACACAAACATACACACACACACATATATATATACATATATATACGACGGGCTTCTTTCAGTTTCCGTCTACCAAATCCACTCACAAGGCTTTGGTCGGCCCGAGGCTATAGTAGAAGACACTTGCCCAAGATGCCATGCAGTGGGACTGAACCCGGAACCATGTGGTTGGTAAGCAAGCTACTTACCACACAGCCACTCCTATTTTTTCTATCCCCCTAAACTTGAAGATTACCATATAGGTATATATATATATATATATATATTTTGCATGCTTCAGTCATTTGACTGTGGTCATGCTGGAGCACTACCTTTAGTTGATCCAGTTTATTCCAGGACTTATTTTTTGTAAGCCTAGTACTTATTCTATCGGTCGCTTTTGCCGAACTGCTAGGTAACGGGGATGTAAACACACCAACATTAGTTGTTAAGCGATGGTGGCGGGGACACAGACACACAAATATATAT
>NC_069010.1:7277632-7278246 GCF_001194135.2 Octopus bimaculoides
GACTGAACCCGGAACCATGTGGTTGTGAAGCAAGCTACTTACCACACAGCTATGCCTGCGCCTATGTGTATATATATATATATCCAATTTCTTTCTGCAAAATCCACTCACAAGACTTTGGTTACCTAGGAACCATAGTAGAAGACACTTGCCCAAGGTGCCATGCTGTGGCAGTGAACCTGAGACCATTACATTTGGGAGCAAACTTTATCTCGACTATAAACCTAAAAATAATTTGAATAAAATACCAGACATAATTCTTTATATTGATTTTTCTTTTTACCTTCTTTCATTTCAGATCTTTAAATTAACTTAACTGTAATTATAGTAAATTATATTTTTAAAAAAAACCAAAAAAAAAAAAACCCCCATAAAACAAAACAGAATTGTGATACAGAAGTGAAGGATACAAGAAACTAAAATGCCAAGTAAAAGAAAACGGCCGACCCAAAATGTGGACAACAAGAGCGAGGACTCTGATCTCTCAACCCCTGTTCCCAATAAGAAGAAGAAGAAAGCCCCTTATGATCCCGTAAGTAATATCCTCCTTTTCCTTGTACTTTGGTTTGTTTAATCCAGGGCTTCTCAACTGTTTTTTATTTGATGACGGTGTT
>NC_069010.1:7278890-7280313 GCF_001194135.2 Octopus bimaculoides
ATATATATATATATATATATATATATATATATATATATATATGTTTGTGTGTGTGTATTTATACATATTTATGTGTTTATATATTTTCTCTTTCTCAAGATTGAAATCTGTCAAGACCTTTACGAAACAATACGGAATTACAAGACAGAAGATGGCCGTTTGCTGTGTGAAGCCTTCATCAGGGCACCGAAACGAAGGTGAGACGTTAGATACATAACGACATAATCCGCTCTCATGTTTCTGATTTTTACCATTGCATGGCTAAGTGGTTGGCTCATGATCGTAAGGCTGCAAGTTCAATACCTGGTGGTGTGTTGTGTCCTTGAGCAAGACACTCTATTTCACATTGTTTCCCGTCCACTCAGCTGGCAAAAATGAGTCGTACTTGTATTTGAAAGGGCCAGCCTTGTCACATTCTATGTCATGTTGCATCCCTCTGAGAACTATGTTAAGGGTACACATCACTGTAGAGTGCTCAACCTTTTGCACAATTCCCAGACTGGAGGGGCATTGTGGTCTTGGACAAAACATTACTATTATTTACAAGATTGTGAAAGACCTGGTTGGGGGCCGGCCCAACCTTCTGAGTTCTTTTACAGGGCTTGAAAAAACTGAGGGACTGTTGAAATGAGTGTGTGAATCTGAGAGGGGAACATGTTGAACGAAATCCTAATTAACTGATCCTCCTGTATTTTGTTTTTACCCAAAGGCACCCAGTCTTATATATCTTTGTGTATGTTTTTGTCTCATTTCAGAACTGCTGCTGATTACTATGACGTAGTGAGTACACCCATTGATCTCTTGAAGATTCAACAGAAATTAAAGACTGATGAATATGATGAATTGGAGCAGTTTGCTGCTGACATTGAACTGATGGTCAACAACACTAAAGCTTATTACAGAGTAAGTAGCAGGGAGCATTTAGGGTAGGGCTTGATGGTGGGGGGGCGTTGGAAGAAGGCTTCTGTTTAAGCCTTTAGCATTCAGATTATTCTATCAAATGTAATTTCCCTTTCTTTCACATTTATGAACAGGCGTAGGAGTGGCTGTGTGGTAAGTAGCTTGCTTACCAACCACATGGTTCCGGGTTCAGTCCCACTGCGTGGCACCGTGGGCAAGTGTCTTCTACTATAGCCTCGGGCAGACCAAAGCCTTGTGAGTGGATTTGGTAGACGGAAACTGAAAAAAGCCCATAGTATATATGTATATATATATATATTCTCTGAGTGGTTGGCGTTAGGAAGGGCATCCAGCTGTAGAAACGCTGCCAAATTTAGATTGGAGCCTGGTATTGCCATCCGGTTTCACCAGTCCTCAGTCAAGTCGTCCAACCCATGCTAGCATGGAAAGCGGACGTTAAACGATGATGATGATGTATATGTTTGTGTGTCTGTGTTTGTCCCCCTAGCATTGCTTGACAACC
>NC_069010.1:7280323-7281460 GCF_001194135.2 Octopus bimaculoides
TTTACGTCCCCGTAACTTAGCGGTTCGGCATAAGAGACCGATAGAATAAGTACTAGGCTTACAAAGAATAAGTCCCGGGATCGATTTGCTCGACTAAAAGGCAGTGCTCCAGCATGGCCACAGTCAAATGACCGAAACAAATAAAGGAGTAAAAAGAGTATCAACCCGCTCCGAGAGTGTAACGGGTGCTTTTACGTGCCACCGGCACAGGTGCCATTTGTGTGACACTAGTATCTGCCACGACTGCAATTTTACCTGGCATGACGGGTCTTCTTCTCAAGCCTTTCATCCTTTCAGAGTCGATAAAATAAGTACCAGTTACGCACTGGGATCAGTGGAATCGACTTATCCCCTCCCCTCAAAATGGCTGCCCTTGTACCAAAATTTGAAACCATTATTATAGTTATTATTGTTACTACTCTTATTATTATTATTATTGTTAAGGCGGTGAGTTGGCAGAATCGTTAGCATGCTGGGCGAAATGCTTAGTGGCATTTCATCTGTCCTTACGCTCTGAGTTCAAATTTCGCCAAGGTCAACCTCACCTTCCATCCTTTCAGGGTTGATGAAATATATACCAGTTACGCACTGGGGTCGATGAAATTGACTAGCAACCCTCCACTAAATTTCAAGCCTTGTGCCTATAGTAGAAAGGATTATTATTATTATTATTATTATTATTATTATTATCATTACTGCTATTGTTATATTAGTTGGAAGTATGTGTTTATATTTGTGGGGTTAGGGGTTTTTAAATGAGAAGGAAGAGGTGCAAGTGAGAGAGGTCAATTTATTCTACTGATACTTTTTGTATATATATATATATATATATATATATATTTTATGGTGTGTTTTTTGTCTTTTTTTTCTTTTTGTGCAGAAAAGTTCCCAGGAGTACAAGGACGCTTGTGACTTATGGGAAATATTCCAGGCAACGAGGAATGAACTGATATCCGAAGTGTTCGGTGACCCCTCCCCTGCTCCCAGTATGCCCATGGCCACCCACACTGCCAGTACGTCATCTGTTGCCTCCACACCGACCGCCGTGCCAACACCTCCGACGCCACATCCCCCTATCAGTTGTGCAGCTGCAGCAGCCGCAGCGGCTACTGCTGCTGTAGCCGCTGCGGCTGCTGA
>NC_069010.1:7281658-7283859 GCF_001194135.2 Octopus bimaculoides
GGGCCAACATGACACCGGGCCCCGAGCGGAGGCGGAGTGCCAGGAAAAACCAGATGGACGCTGTTGGAGGCAGTGGCGGCGGAGGAGCAGGAGTGGTAATGGGAGGAGGAGGAGTGGGGATGGTTGGCACTGTTGTTGGGAGTGGTGTGCAAGCTCAGGCTCAGCGAGCTGGCGGTGGGGGCGGCGGCGGAGGGGATGACGAAGACATGGAAGACGACGAGGAAGATGACGAGATGTCGAAGGACGGGGTCTCGCTGCTGGCGTCGGCAGCAACCCCGACCTCGCACACGCGGCCATCCGTTGCTGCCAGTGCCGCGACCACCATGGGCACGCCAGGCGCCACTTCCACGCCCACCACTGCCACAGAGCACGTCCTCTCCACCGAAGATGCCTTGGAGATCAACCAACTCTACACAGCCATCATAACAGCAAAGGATGGTGAGCGTGACATTAGCGAAGTTTTCCAGCGTCTTCCTCCGAGATCTGTGAGTATTCTCCTTATTTTCCTCTGGAAGTTATTTTGCCTTATCTCTCGTCTCCTGTCTTTTGTCTTCAAGATTTCTCCTTCTCTCTCTGTCATATGTCCTCACCCTCTGGTTTATATTTTCACCGT
This sequence comes from Octopus bimaculoides, assembly GCF_001194135.2. Lineage (NCBI taxonomy): Eukaryota > Metazoa > Mollusca > Cephalopoda > Octopoda > Octopodidae > Octopus > Octopus bimaculoides. The sequence continues at coordinate 7,282,272 of NC_069010.1, forward strand.
ATGTCCCGTGTCTTTTCCCTCAGTCTTACATTCTCTCCCTCAGTCTCATATTTTCTCCTTTTATCTTCTCTCTCTGTCATACATTCTCACCCTCTGTCTTATTTCTTCTCCCTTAGTCTTATATTCTCTCCCTCTGTCTTGTATTTTCTTCCCTCACACTCTGGCTTATATTTTCTCATGCCTTGTCTTCTCTCTCTGTCATATCTTCTCCCTCACTCTTACATCCGCACCTTCTGGCTTATATTTTCCCTCTTATGTCCTATGTCTTCTCTTTCTGTCTTACATCCTCTCCCTCTGTCTTGTATTTTCTCCCTTACTCTTATGATGTCATCTCCCTCTCTCTTACATCCTCACCCTCTGGCTTATATTTTCTCTTTATGTCCTATGCCTTCTCTCTCTGTCTTACATCCTCTCCTTCTGTCTTCTCTCTCTTTTGCACATCTTCGTCCTCTGGCTTATATTTTCTTCTTCCTTGTGTCTTGTTTTGTTGTATGTCATCTACTCCCTCCATCTATCTAATGCAGCATTTTCCAACCATTTTGCTCTTGTGGAATCCTGAAATCCATTCCATGTGTTAGGGTACCCTTACCCCAAAATTACTTTGTGTGTTTTATTTTGTATAAGTCATTGGACCACGCCCATGCTGGAACACCATCTAGCAGGGTTTTAGTCAAACAAATTGAACAAAATATATATTTTTTTTTTATTGTAAGTCCAGTACTCATTCTGTTGGTTTCTTTTGCCAAACAGCTAAGTTATGGGGATATAAACAAACCAACACTGGTTGTCAAGTGGTGGTGGTGGGAACGCACACACACACACATATGTACGTATTTAATATCTCTTGATTCAAGAAAGAGTTTCCTGCATTTTCTTGCTGAACAGTTTGTATGCTACATGTCAGGTGTCGAAAGTAATTGCGGCGTAGTGTGAGGTGAAGTGTTTTGCTATAGAACACCAATGCACGACCCGGTCTGGGAATTGAACCAATGATCTTGCAATTGGGAGTGCAACACCCTAACCACTGAGCCACATACTGCCCCCCTCCCCACATAGATAGATAGATGGATGGATAGACAGATATAAATAGATGCAGATAGAGGAATAAATAGATAGATTTGTAATGGTCTTCCATATACCTTCTTCCATCTACCAAATTGTTGTAAATTGAAAAGTATGTACACACACATACACACACACACATGTACTCTTCCCAGTTATTTGTTCCCATACACACATGTGCATGTTTGTTTATTCTGGTGGCTTGCGCTCCCAGACCAGACGATGAACCCCCCCCAATCCCCCTTCCAGTGAACGGTTCACTGCACGCATGTTTGTGTTTATTGCCAGAAGTACCCGAAATACTACGAAATCATCAAGGACCCTATTGATCTCAAACTGATTGCCCAACGTATCCAGGAAGATTACTATACCAGTGTGACCAGCCTGGAGAAAGACCTCCTGCTCATGATAAAAAATGCCAAGACGTTCAATGAACCTCGATCGCAAGTATACCGGGTAAGTGGCCAAGCACCTAAATACAATTATGCTTTGCTGTTATGTGTTTTCATATATATATATATATATA
>NC_069010.1:7285204-7287263 GCF_001194135.2 Octopus bimaculoides
TATATATATATATATATATATACAAATATTTATATGTATACATATATACATTTATGTGTGTGCATATAAGTATGTATATAAATACACATGTATATGGATACATAATGTATATATATATGTAGTTACATGTATCTCCTCTCTCTCATCTCTTTACTTCTGTAGCAAGTACAAAAATCATTATCACCATTATTATTCAAATATATGAGTTCAAATTGTGCTGAGGTCACCTTTGTTTTCGGTGTGTGTGGGGGGGTGTCGATGAATTAAGTACCAGTTGAACACTGGGGTCAGTTTAATCGACCAGGCCTCGCCCCCCCCAAACTTTAGGCCTTGTGCCTTTAGTAGAAAGGATTGCTATTTTTCGGTTCAAATTCCGCCAAGGTTGACTTAGCCTTTTGTCCTTTTCTGGTTGATGAATTAAGTACCAGTTGAGCACTGAGGTCAGTGTTGTTCACTATCCCCCTCCCCCAAATTTCAGGCCTTGTGTGTGTAGTAGAAAAGATTATTATTATTATTATTATTATAGCAGTGAGCTGGCAGAATTGTTAGCATGGCATCTGTCATCCGTTTATGTTTCGAGTTCAAATTCTGCTGAGATCAGCTATGTCTTTCATCCTTCTAGTGTCTATAAAATATATACCAGTTGAGTACTGGGGTCGATGTATTCGACTCTTCCCCTCCTTCAAAATTGCTGGCGTTGTGTCAAAATATGAAACTATTATTATTATTATTATTATTATTAGGCAGAAGTGAAGTCACAACTTGACAACTGGTGTTGGTTTGTTTACTTCCTGGGTCGGCAAAAAGACTGATAGAATAAGTACTAGGCTTAAAAAAAAAAAAAGTGGGACAATAATGGGGTGGCCAAAATGGATGCAAAAAGCAACAAAATAAAGGGTTGATTAGGTTGGGGTTTATTTGTGACATACAATTCTTTTGAATTTACTGCAGAAAATGGTGTATGTTTGTGGTGGTGGGGCACTTGGAATATGGCCTGAGTGCCAAGGAGGTGGCAGCCCCAAAAGGCTTGGGAACCCCTGATGTATATGGTGCATGCATACACAGTCTTGACATCTCTGTTACGTGATCCTTATCATCGTCATCTTTCTACACTCTGCTACTATCTGGATGTGTGGGTGGTTTAATATTTGTGCTAGTAATAAGTAGTTGTGTTTATGAATATGTAGACGCGAGTGGGGGGGCAGGGGAACATGTGGTAATCCCTTCCTCAACCCAACCCAACCCAATCTTGGCTCTGGTTCTCTGCGTGTATAAGGAATGAAAGGGGGTTGAAGAAAAGTTTTACAAGTCCAGCAGCTGTATCTGGGGGGGGTCAGTGGTCCAATATATATATAGAGAGATACACACACGTGTTTTCCCTCCTATCAAAGGAGGCACAAGCACTTTCATACACACCTGACAGAGCTTGGTCGGGGTGAGGCTATAGGAGAAGACACTTGCCCAAGGTGCTACACAGTGGGGTTGAACCCAGAACCATGTGGTTGGAAGCAAACTTCTTAGCGATGCAACCATGCCTGCATATATAAAAATATATAAACATGTGTATGTATGTATGTACGCGTGTGTATGTAGGTATCTGTATATTTATGCGTGTGTGTATATCTGTGTATATGTATATAAATGTATGTATGTATATAAGTATAAATATATATATTTGTGTGTGTGTGTGATCAAAAGATATACCATGGTATTAAAAATATATGAAAACAGAATTGTAACATGGAGAACATAGTAGAACATTATACAGAATTTCAGTATCAAAGAGAGAGTATCTGTTAGAGAGAGAGGGGGGGAGAAAGATAGAGAGAGAGAGAGATGCACACGTACATACACAGACCCTTACATCGGAATATCAGGTTAATTAGATCCATCATTCAGATGTCAACCTTATCTCTGACAATCGCGTATTATAATCTACACCATCCTTGTTATTTGTTTCCAAAATGTGATACCTTTTTTTTTTTTTTGATTTATCGATTTATTATTAACAAAAGTTGGGAGGGGGTGTAAATAACGATTTTTTATTTAAATTCTCGTT
>NC_069010.1:7287683-7290397 GCF_001194135.2 Octopus bimaculoides
ATATATATATATATATATATATATATATGGGAATATGGGCAGTAAAATATATGCAGATAATTTATATTCTGTGAAGTATAAGCAGTTATATATATATATATATATGTGCTTTGAAATGTATATGGTTTTACATTGATCCTGTTTGCTGCTCTCACTCCATATGTTCCCTAGACAGCCTATCTGTTGTGTCTCTCTGTGTATCTGTCTGACCATCAAATTATCTATCCAACCGGTTTTTTAAATTTATATATCCTCCTATGTATCTGTCCTCGCAAAACTCACTTATACATTCAGTGTTTTCTCTGTTTATCTACCTACCTACCTACTTACCTACCTATAGTCTCTTTCTATCCATCTCTCTCTCTCTCTCTCTCTCTCTCTCTCTCTCTGTAATTTATCCATCAATCTAGCCATCCTTCTTTCATGTTATCCTTCTGTCTCTCTAATTATCTATCTATGCATCTATATATCTATCTATCTATCCGTTTGTCCATGTATCTAATCATCCACTTATCCATTCATACAACCGTCCATCCATTCACCCACTCTCTCTCTCTCTCTCTGTATATCTATCTAATCTGTTTATCCGTGCATCTGTTTGTGTATGTATGTATGTATGTATGTATCTATCTATCTATATATATATATATCTCTGTGTCTGTCTATCTGTCTAACATTCCATTCCTCTCTTCATTCATCCAACCATCTACACTATCTATCCATCCATTCATCCATCTATCCCAACAAAGCTCTACAAATTGTTGATTCCATCAAGGAGCTGAGGTGCCTAAGGCAAGGCACATCTCTCTCCTCTCATATATTTTTGTGATAATACAGACCATATATAATATTTTTCTTCCTGTCTTTTTTATTCTTGTGCCTTAAAATCCTGTTAATTATATATGATAAAAAGGCAGTGGGCTGGCAGAAATGTTAGCTTTGTTGGACTAAAAGCTTAGCAGATTTCCTCTAGAAATTAATAGCCAGCACTGATTTTGTTCTGACATTTCATGTCGGAGATGCCAGATGTAAACAACAGGATTGAAGATGAGAAAAGGTTAATGGGCGTGTATGCCATACTTCAGGAGTTTTCGCTCCTTAATAAGCTTCCATCCAACCCATTACTCATCCATGAACTCCTTGCTTAATATTTTACATATTAAACACATTCCTGGAAGTTGGTATGTAAATATTTATGACTTGTAGGCACATGGTATTTCATTATGCGACCATACTACAAAGTGTATTAAATATTTTTATAAGTCAATATTGTGTTCTACTGTGTTAGCAGTGCTATTAAATCACTCGTAAAGGCTATCTCTATAGTTTTTCTTTAGAAATTATAGCCAGCACTGATTTCCTTTCGATGTTTTGTATCCCAGATGCCAAATGTAAACAAGCAATGAGATCAGAGATGAAGAATGGGTAATGGGTGTATATACCATATTTCAGGAGTTTTTACTCCTCCATAAGCACCCATCCCACCCATTAATCATCCACAAACTCATTGCTTATATCCACTAAATATAACAGTGTAGTGTTTTCACGTTCTGAGTTCAAATCCAGCTCAGGTTGATCTTGTCTTCCATGCTTTTTTTTAATCACACTGTTTTTAATTAATCACGCATTATCTCAAAGCTTTGAGATTTTGGTCATGTGATTGCATAGTTTTAGAATGGCATTACAAGACAGTTATTAGTGGCTGGTTGGAACATTAGGCTGGTAGAATACTTGGGCCGGATATGGATGGTTTAAATGCTAAAGAGTTGACCTCTTAGCATTTGAACCAGCTATATCTGGCCCAAATATTCATCTTTTTTTTTTTTTTATTCCAAACTGACCAGATCCAGCCTTTCACACCTGTCCTACAATGTCATTCTAAAAATAAACAATCACATCATCAAATCCTCAAAGCTGTGAGATAATGCATGATTTATTCATGGATGGATGAAAATCAAAGGGAACATCGGTGAGGTTTCACCACAGAATGTAGGAAAAGACATCTACCATTCAGCCAGTCCCTGCTTTATTAATTCCGCCATTCGGATCCCATCTCAATGTGTTCAACTCTTTAGTATCAGAAATTATTCTGTCAGACGCAATGCGTTTTTATTCACGGTAAAATCTCTGCTAATAACGCCACCCTCTACAACCAGAGGTTTTGTTCTAACGTTACGGTATTAGGGTTAAGGCCCACAGCGCTCCTAAGTTCAGTTCGTGTGAAGGTCAGTTTTACCTTTCGTACTTTTAAGGGTGATAAAAGAAAATGAATTGAAGTACTAGCCAAGTACTTGTGGCAATGTAATTGTTTTGTCCGCTCTCTTCAAAATAGCAGGCCTTTGTGCACCAAATTTTGAAATCACCAAGGCAGCACCCTAGCACAATGCTCCACAATCTCTCTTCACCTGTGGTACCCTTATATTCTTTTCAAAATTTAGCAACACACCTGAACTAAAAACGTAACTAAAAGCATATGGAAAAAGTTTATATTCAGGTTACACTGCTGCACACCAAGCATTGCTTTGTGGCACACCAGTGTGTTGCGACGTATCGGTTGTGGAACACTGCCCTAGCATAATCATTACAATGTCGGACGGAAAAAATGCCTAACTACATTTCTTCCATCTCTTTACATTGTGAGTTCAAATTCCACCAAGGTCGACCTTGCCTTTCGTCCTTTCGGAGTTGATGAAATAGGTACCAGTTGATTACCG
>NC_069010.1:7290658-7292391 GCF_001194135.2 Octopus bimaculoides
ATATATATATATATATATATATATATATACATATACATCTACACACACACAAATATATATTAAGGCCAGCTAGCAGAATGATTAGCACACTGGACAAAATGTTTAGTGGTCTTTCGTCTGTCTATGTGGTCTGAGTTCAAATCCTGCCAAGGTTGACTTTGCCTTTCATCCTTTTGGGGGCTTATGAAATAAGTACCAGTTGAGTGCTGGGGTCGATGTAATCGACTAGACCCCCTCACCCCAAAAATTGCAGGCCTTTTGCCAAAATATCAAGCCATTTATATATATATATATATATATAAATAAATAATCTCGTATAATATATACATATATAATATACAAATATATGTACACACACACACACACACCCATACAGTGGCATATATATAACCATTTATTCGAAGCCTGACATTTCTCTTTGTCAATACTCTGAGTTTTGCATTTTGATTTTCCACAATGAAATTCAAAATAAAACAACAAACTCTACTATGTGTGTTGAGTACGTTCTTCTCTCGTTTATATTATTATTTATTTTTTGTTTATGTTAACCATAACCGATTAAAGCAATTTTTTTAAAGATGTTTTTTTTTTTGTTCTCCAAAATATCATTGTTATTATTATTATTATTATTATTATTATTATTATTATTATTATTATTATTATTATTATTATTATTATTATCATTATTATTATTATTATTATTATTACTACTACTACTACTGTTTTGGGGGCCTCTTTAAAAAAAAAAAGAGAAATAATTGTTGTAACTTTTTTTTTTTTTTTCCTTTGAAAACGAGGAAGTTAAATATATAAATATATATGTACACATACACCACAAACACACATGTCTTTTTATTGAATTGAAGAAACTTGCCTCCAAAACAGCTAAGAAGAAAAAAAAAAACACAGATACCAAAGGAAGGAAACTTGCGGTTGTTTACATTGGCAAAACTTGCTTCATCGTTGTCTGAATTTGTTGACTTTAGGTTAAAGTCTTTTTGTATACTTTTGGTTCTTAGGATCATAAAAATATTGCAGAATGAAAAGAAGTTTTGAATATTCTATTGCTCTTGGTGAACTTATTCATAGTTGATTATATATATCTATAGATATATAATGTATATATCTATATGTACGTACAGAAAAGCAAGTACAAATGTGGTTTTATTTGTTTTTGCTCTTTAAATTTGTATATAGATGTGCGAGTCTGTCTATATATATGTGTGTGTGTGTATGTGTATACATATATGCTTTTATATATATGTTTATGTTTTTCCCATACATGTATATGCACACACACACACACACACACTCACACTGTTGTCCATTCTTACACATAACTATACTCCCACACCACATACACACACACACACACATCCACATATATTATTCCTTATTCATATTTATATATTTAGAGTTAATGAAATTAGCTGTATGAAGTGTGCTGAAAGCCTTGTCTTAGGTAACTAGTTTGTTCTGATTTCTGCGATTTTACACAGCACGCTCTGTGCCAATTCTTTTTTTTTTTTGTTATTTTTTTTTTTTTTCTTACCATATACATGTTCACTTCGGTCTTCTTTGAGTAAGATCTTAAGGCCAAAATCTAGGTGTGTATGTTTGAGTACGTGCTGGTTCTATACATGTATATATGTGTGTATATGACTTTGCGTGTGTGTGTATGTGGGTGTGGGTGTGTCTGTTGTGTTGTGTTTTTTTTTTTTTTTTTTTTTTTT
>NC_069010.1:7293132-7296199 GCF_001194135.2 Octopus bimaculoides
TTCTTAAAAATTTCAATTGTAAATATTTTCTTTTTATCAGAATGTGGTTTTTGAAATTCCTTTTATTAGTGAAGATTTCAACGACACCATTCAATTTTTATTCTAAACGAGATAAAAGTTGTCTCACATTTTTCTCTGTCTTCCTTTTCTTTGCTGCTTCCTTCCCATTTAGTATTTTCTTTCTCTATCCTCATACACTTTTCCTCTCTCCCTCTTATCATCGATTTCTTTCCTTGCAGTACTCACTCTCTCTCTCTCTCTCTCTCTCTCTCTCTCTCTCAATTGCCTCTATTCTTCTTAGTCTTTCACTTCTATCCCTATACCTTTTCCTCTCACTCATCCTCATTGTTGTGATTTTGAGCATCTTACTCCGGTTAAATATTTTGACCAGATGTGGCTGGTTTAAATGCTAAAGAGTTAATTCAAGCAATTAAACTTGCAGCAAAGTGCCACCTAGTGGTGGATTTGTAGCTAGTAATCTCACCAGTGTCTCTCAGTCTCCATTCTCATCATTTTCATCATTATTTTTTTACTGTAACTGTTATTGGACCAAGCTCTATTTAATTAGGTCTCTTGAAATTTCTGGTTTCAAGCCCTGCTGAAGTTGACCTTATCCCTTCATCCTTCCAGAGGTGTTTGACCCAGTCAGACACTGGGGTCAGAGTTATTTAAACTTTGCCTTCCTCCATTTCTGGATCCATAAAATAAGTACCAGTTCAGTAACAGGTACTAGATTTCGATATAATGAACTAGCCCTGCCAAAGGACAAAAAATTTTTTAAAAAAATAAATAAAAAGAAATTAAAACTGCTGGCCTTGTGCCAATATTTAAACCACTATTATTATTATTATTATTATTATTGTTATAAATTCCGCTGGAGTGGTCTTTGACTTTCACCCCTTTTGGGGTTGATAAAATATGTACCAGCTGCACATTGGGGGTCAGTGTCATCAACTAATCCCCTCCCCCCCCCAAAAAAAAAATTTCAGGCTTTGTGCTTCTAGCAGAAAGGATTATGATTATTATTATTATTATTATTATTATTATTATTGCACCATTGTTGTATAGCAAAGCTATCTGAAAATTTCTCTTTTATCCCAGTTGCATTTTTTTATACTACTGAGTAACCATGAAAGTTTTGGTGACTCAGCATGATTTTTTTTTGCAAATTACTTTAAAAACAAATGTGTGTGTATGTATGTATGTATATATAGATATCTATCTATCTATATATATATATATATGTATATATAAATGTATGTGCATGCATACACTCATTCAAGAATATTGTAAATTTGAAACTGAAGAGCATAAGTTCCCTTTCTCTCTTGTTATTCCTTTGAAAAGGGCTTTTTTACCCAAAATATCAGGACTAAAATATTTCTATTCCAACACTTCATTATCGTTTTTATTGTTATTATTGGTGTTTAATGTTCCAACTATATTGCCATTGTTATTTGTTTTCTTCCATAACACACTATTTACATATATATTTATATATTTGTATTATATTTTGTGTGAGTCTGCTCACGAGCAACACACACACACACACACACACACACACACATTTGGATGTAGAAGCCGGAGAAAGTGTACTCAATCCATGTAGTAGAGTATATTAGTTCAAAGTTAATTGTTTCACTCTGTATTCGCCCTTGTCAGAGCTTGTTGTTATGTATATTCATTCAGGTGACAAGAAGATATATATATACATACATATATATATATATATATATATATATATATATATATATATATATATATATATATATATATATATATATATATATATATATATATATGTATGTATGTATGTATGTATCATCGTCGTCGTTTAACATCCGCTTATATATATATAATATAGATAAAACTTTCTTGGAAATAGATGCGTAAGTCTTGAAACAAGTGGGTGGAGGTAATTTTTAATGATGTTCAAAGGCAAAGGTTTCATTGCTGTTGAAGCATTCATCAGCATTTGGTCATCTCTTGCCCTATTTTGTTGATATTTGCAGATTACAGTTACTTAAGGAAATGTAAACTGTGTCTCACCACAAATACAGTATTGACTTGTTTAGGACCGAAAGAATATATAGTTATGTCCAGGTGAAGTTGGTCCCTCAAGGGCCTTTGTGTGGTAGCTGAGGGGTGAAGGATTGACTGAATGGGTTTCATTGTTAAAAATTCATCAGTGTTTGCTCTGTGATTGATATTAGCATGACTGATGACCTGTATGGTGACTGATGACCTGTAAAATGAAGAAGAGTTGCACTTGGTCAATCTCACTCTCTCGTCCACAACTGTCTTCAAATCCTGTGGCAAGACCAGGTCAAGATAACAGGGGATGGAGACGGCTGCAGCAGATGACCAAGATGTCTTACTTTCTTCATCTTGATCTCTGCATCCCACAATGCATTGCTGTTTCCCCCCCCCCTTCCCTTCCCTTTTGTTGAACCATAAAGGTTTCTTCTGCAGGGCCCACTGGACCTAGTCTTCACATGCATAGGTCAGCGACCCCTAATATGCTGATTACAATATAACTGTGATGTAGTAGAGCAGACCTCATCACTATCTGACTGACCTCTCAGCGTCCAAACTACCATAGTAAGCATTTAGGCCAAATCTCTAGTTTTTATTCATTCTGGCATCATCGCGTTTGTCAGTCGGAGCCACAAGGACCATCGAGTCATCCCGGAGATGACCGATGACTTGTATGGTGATTGTGTTTCCGGTGATAAAGAGTTGCATGTACTCAACCTCAACCATGTCAAGATGTCTTGTGATGGAGACAGATGCAGGGGACAACCAAGATGTCTCACTTTATCTTGCATCTCACAATGCGTTGCAGCTTCCACCCTCCCTTCAGTTGAACAACGAAGGTTTCTTCTGTAGAATCCACCAGACCCAGTCTTCTCGTGCATAGGTAGGCAAGCCCTAGTATTCTAATTAACCCATAGCTTTCTAGTCAGTGACCATCTTCAACCTAGAGGGCAAGACAAGCCCTAGTATTCTAATTAACCCATAGCTTTCTAGTCAGTGACCATCTTCAACCTAGAGGGCAAGACAAGCT
>NC_069010.1:7296644-7297022 GCF_001194135.2 Octopus bimaculoides
GCAAGCCCTAGTATTCTAATTAACCCATAGCTTTCTAGTCAGTGACCATCTTCAACCTAGAGGGCAAGACAAGCCCTAGTATTCTAATTAACCCATAGCTTTCTAGTCAGTGACCATCTTCAACCTAGAGGGCAAGACAAGCTTAAGATGACTGGAGATGGAGACAGATGCAGTGTGGACGACCCAAGTTGCCTTACTTTCTTCATCTTGCTCTCTCTTGCATTGGACGATGTGTTGTTGCAGCTACCTTCCTCTCTGTTGAACAATGAAGATTTCTTCTGCAGAATTTGCTGGACCCAGTCTCACATGCATAGGAAGACAAGCCCTATTTAACCCAATTTTGCTGGACCCAGTCTCACATGCATAGGAAGACAAGCC
>NC_069010.1:7297032-7298497 GCF_001194135.2 Octopus bimaculoides
ATTTGCTGGACCCAGTCTCACATGCATAGGAAGACAAGCCCTATTTAACCCAATTTTGCTGGACCCAGTCTCACATGCATAGGAAGACAAACCCTATTTAACCCAGAGTTGGAACTTCAACAGGTGCTACTACTCAGGGTCAGAGTAGACCTAGGAGCATTAGCGATTAAGAAGTGGTTTCACAGTCTTCAAGATCCTAAAAACTCTGAACCGGGTCCCCTCTAAAGTCATACCCAGGACACAATGGATATATAAATGTGATATAGTTGATGGATATTTAAATATTAAACATGTATACACCCTTGGCGCCAACATGGCTGTTGGCTCACAATGGGCTCGTATGTCCTTTGACTCCCGCAGAGTGTATACAATACCCTCTACATCTGACAAGCCAGGTGGGGGAGCCAGTTTTGTCGCTGACCACCCGATCGCGAAACAGGGAGTACCAAGTTATGTGTTTCCAGTAACAGGATTTTCTTGGCCACAGTGTTATTAAAATTATTTAATTATTTGTTACTTGGAAACCAAAATACTATTGAGGTAATTCTCATCATCATCATCATCATCGTTGCCATCATTATGAACCTTGGCACATTGCTGTTGTGAGTCCTAGGACGCAGAAGGGCTTTACCCAATTTCCACGGCATATAAATGACTTGAGATAACATTCTACCGGAACAGGAGGCCAATCTGTTGCAGGGTTAATGATTCTCATTGAAAGCGGGGACTGAAGCAATGTGGAATGAAGTGTTTTGCTCAAGAACACGACACTACCTGCTCCACAAATTGAAACCATGATCTTGCGGTTGGGAATGCCCCACCCTAACCACTAGGCCATATGACCAGTGAAATCCTGGGGCGTATTAAATTAATTCCATCTCATACTTTGTGATACCAACTACATGCTTACACATTTCCTCTGTTTTTTCAAGAGGATCAGTTTAATAAATGCAAGATCTTGTGTTTACCTTAGCAACAGTTATTTATAGTTTGCGTTGGTACATGAATAATTTCTATTCTTACATCAAAAAGAAGTTAGGTATGTCATAGGTGGGTGGGACATGTGCCCAATTTATTAAATACTGTGTGACATTGTCCTAATAATCTTTATAGAGTTTAATATTGTAATTTTTGGGACATGCATATGGCCATCTTCATTGGTTATATGTCAGTGTCTTTTAAGTAATGGTTAATCAGCACTATCATGACTTTGTTAACTTCTTTCTTCCAGCCCTTGAAGAAAGGTTTCATACTCTAAGTCAATTTAATATTCTGCTTTTTCATCTCCATTTCTTTCTACTCTGGTGTCATAGATATACCATGTCACTTGTAATACATAGTTCCCCCCCCCCCATCAACAACTACAATATCTGGTTTGTTGTGTTCTTTTCAGTTGATATAGGAATTTTGCTCAATAACCACATTACATCTTTTTCAAGGACTTGTATTTCTATTCCTTACAAAA
>NC_069010.1:7299013-7299997 GCF_001194135.2 Octopus bimaculoides
GAAACACTGGGGTTTGATGTAATCGACTTGTCCCCTTCTCCTGAATTTCAGGCCTTGTGTGTTTAGGAGAAAGGATTATTATTATTATTATTAATGAGGTGGCGAGCTGGCAGAATCGTTAACACCCCGGACAAAATGCTTAGCATTTTTACGTTCTGAGTTCAAATTCTGCCGAGGTCGACTTTGCCTTTCATCCTTTCGGGGTCGATAAATTAAGTACCAGTGGAACACTGGAATCGATTTAATCAACCAGTCCCCTCCCCCAAAATTTCAGGCCTTGTGCCTATAGTAGAAAGGATTATTATTATTATTATTATTATTATTATTATTATTATTATTATTATGAGTTTTTCTTCTTTCAATTTTGTTTCCATTTCTTGCCGAGTGTCTTTCCAACACCTAGGACAAAAATGCTCACTGTATATACATTGATAGGCCATTAAAATAAACACTGATTGTTCATTTACAAAGTCGAGTTATGTGATAGAAAAAGAAGGGCAAAAAGAAAGAAAGGAACAAACAAAAAAATAAAATAAAAAATATTGTTATTATTATTATTATTATTATTATTGGATTTTTCACAGAATCATTGTAGCCTGAAATGAGATGCCTTGCAGCATTTCTCTTCAGGTTTTTTTGCATTCTGAGTTCAAATTCCACTCTGGTCAACTTTAGCTTCCACCTTCCCCCCTCTAGGGGTCAAGGAAAATAAAGTAGAAGTCGAGTACGGGAGTTGGTGGCATCAACTAACCCTCTCCCTTCCGAAAATTGGAGGCCCTGTGTAACTAAATTACTAACAATTGTGTTATTCATTGTGCTATATAAAATGCTTTACCTTTGCTAGCATTTCTTTTCAGAAACTATGTTGAAACACAGACACACACACACACGCATATATATATACACATATATACATATATATATATATGTACATTTTTATAAGTATTTGACAAAAATTACATCATATTATTATTATTATTATTA
>NC_069010.1:7300244-7302619 GCF_001194135.2 Octopus bimaculoides
TATATATATATATATATATATATATGTACACATACATATATATATATATGTACATTTTTATAAGTATTTGACAAAAATTACATCATATTATTATTATTATTATTATTAAGGTGGCATGCTGGCAGAATCGTTAGCACACCGAGCAAAATGCTTAGCGGCATTTCATCTGTCCTTTCATTCCGTTCTGAGTTCAAATTCTGCTGAGGTTGACTTCGCCTTTCATCGTTATGGGGGGGGTCGATGAAATAAGTACCAGTGAGATATTGGGGTCAATGTAATTGATTAGCCCCCTCCTTCCACCCAAATTTTGCGCCTTGTGCCTCTAGTAGAAAGGATTATTAAGGCAGCAAGCCAGCAGAATCATTGGCACACTCAGCAAAATGCTCAATAGCATTTTATCTGTCTACATTCTTAGTTCAGTTTCACCAATGTTGACTTTGCCTTTCATCTTCACAGGGTCAATAAAACAAGTACCGTTTGAATACTGGGGGTTGATGCAGATGACTTGCCCCATCCCATGAATTTGCTGGTGTTGTGCCCAAATTTCTAAACATTATTATTATTATTATTATTATTATTAATTTATAAAGATTGATGTAACTCTTCACAAAGGTAAACAGAGAATAAGAAGAGAATGATGTGCGAATTGTTATAGATTGTTTGTTACGTAATGGTTTGAACAATATTTCAACAGGACGTCTGTCTGTCTGTCTTCAGGTTCAAAATGTAAAACTAAAAAAAAAATAAATAAATAAAATAAAAATGCAGAGATTCGGAAATTCAAAATACAAACAAGGAAATGGTAACAGGAAAAAAAAAAAGAAAAAACATAGGCGCAGGAGTGGCTGTGTGGTAAGTAGCTTGCTTACCAACCACATGGTTCCGGGTTCAGTCCCACTGCGTGGGACCTTGGGCAAATGTCTTCTATTATAGCCTTGGGCCGACCAAAGCCTTGTAAGTGGATTTGGTAGATGGAAACTAAAAGAAACCCGTCGTATATATATATATATATATGTATATATATATATGTGTTTGTGTGTCTGTGTTTGTCCCTCCCGCCATCGCTTGACAACCGATACTGGCATGTTTACATCCCCCGTAACTCAGCAGTTCGGCAAAAAGAGACCAATAGAATAAGTACTAGGCTTACAAAGAATAAGTGCTGGGGTTGATTTGCTCAACTAAAAGGCGGTGCTCCAGCATGGCCGCAGTCAAATGACTGAAACAAGTAAAAGAGTAAAAGAGAGAAAAGAGTAATATAGGGAAACTAATGAATCTCATTTTGGTAAATAGGGGAACGCAGGATTCCCCTGGTTATATTTTGAATTTCTGTGTTTCTGCCGGTTTAATTTTCCATTTTACATTTTGAACCTGAAGGAAAGAACCGCCGATCTGTTGAAATATCATTCAAGCTGTTAAAAAAACAATGTATTACAAATTGCATCACGTTCTTCTTATTGTCTATCATTATTATTATTATTATTATTATTATTATTATGTCCATCACTATTGTATTGTTTTTCTCTTTGGCAAGTTTCTGTTGTGGGACATAGCCACGTTGGGGGGTACCACTTCATACTTTTTTTTTTCTTTCTTTTTTACAAAACTAAACTCCACCCACTGAATATATAATATTAAAAAAAACCCAAAAGAAACAAAAACAAGATTGCGGTTATTTTAAGACCTATCAAAAACCTCATAAGATCAAAAATCTGAATATGTTTAATTCACCCAAGAGCATAGAAATTTATTCAAAATTTTTCTTTTTTAAGTTTTTTTTTTTTTTCTTTTAAAAGGCTATTTTACTTGGTGCATTGTTTTTCAAGTTTTTATGTTAGGGAATTTTTTATTTGGTTTTTATCACTCTTCTATAATTTCTTGACTTCAGGTGCTCAACCTGCCCATGCATTCGCATACATTTATCCATAGATGTGTGTGTATGTATGTGTGCATGTGAGTGTGGTTGCATCTCTGTATGTTTACGGACACATATACATATTGCAAATACACACACAAATATATAAAGATGCTCGTATATATAGACATACACATACATAATGAATGAATGGGCATATATTTTATATACATATGTATGTATATATGTATGTGTGTGCGTGTGTGTGTATATGTATATATATTTGTATATACATACATACATAGATGTATGTTTAGTGTGTGTATCAGACAAGCGATTGGAAAAATTTTGGGGTATTATTTATTTTCCATTACACATGTTTCATTTCCTAATAGGAGTTACAAAAGTGTACATATAGTAAAAACATGTAAGACATTTATAAGAAATTCATCAGACAGAGAATCAAAACAATACAAATGTGTGTGTGTGTACGTATATATATATATATATATATATATAT
>NC_069010.1:7306937-7309135 GCF_001194135.2 Octopus bimaculoides
ACTAGGCTATAGCCAACACTGCCAGATATTTTGAGCATCTCTGCAGTGATTCCTGATGGGCCGGGGGCTTTCCCGGTCTTCATACTCTTAATTGCTTTATCTACCCTGGTACTATCAACTCGGATAGCTGGTCCCTCTATTGGGTTGACATACGGCAGGCTCTCTTTCTCCCATTCATTCTCTTTATTAAGCAATCTATCGTAGTGGCATCTCCAGACCTCTTTCTTTGCATCCTCATTTAATGCAAGCGTACCATCATCCATGCGAACACATTTCTCTCCTACAACATCACTATTCTCTCTCCTACACTGTCTTGCAACACGAAATACCTCGAGTCTTTGGTCCTCACAGCACAGAACATTGGCAGATCTTTCCTTATCTGCTTATATATATATATATATATTATATATGTATGTATGTGTATATATATGTGAATGTATGTATGTATGCGTTTCAGCTACGTCTCTAGACGACTTTAGAATCTCCTCCAACGCTTCTGGATGGTCTCCTTGTTTAAGTTGATGAATGCTGCCATAATCCTTGCCTTCAGTTAGTTCATCTTTGGTGTTACAAGGAGTTTTGGTGGTCTCTCGCTCAACTGCACTCCACATAATAATCAAGGGGATTGCAGTCTGGGGTGTTAGGGGGGCGATGTGGTTGCGGAAATTGTCTGACAGCCATTACCGGGTTCTCCTGCTCGTGTGGCATGGTACAGAGTCCCGTTGTCAGACATGGGGCCCTCCAACAGCTACCCTATTGACCCAGGGCAACACCACCTCCTCTAAGCACTTGATGTAGGATTGCATGTTGAGTCTGATGCATTGTGGAAAGATTAATGGAGACATAATGTCGCAATCGCTAGTGATCACTTGAATCACCATGATGTTGACTCGGTGCATGTCCTCAGATTGACACCTAAACACTCTGAAATGTTCGTATTCGAACTTCCAGCGTGAATGCCAAGCAATACAGCATGTCGTTTCCAAATTTCCGGCAGAGTGAATTGCCTCATGGTGCTCTTTTTCTCACAGACGTTGCCCAACTAGCCCTACTATACTATGTAGTTGACAAAATCAAAAACAAACAATGCACATGTGCGACAATGAAGCTATAAAATGGTGATAATTTACCCATCGCACCGTGTATGTATTTGTGTGTGTGTATGTATATATATATATATATATATATATATATATATATGGAAGTGTGTGTGTATATATATATACATATATATATATGTGTGTATGTGCATGTGTGTATATATACATGTATATATTACTCACGCATTATCCGGCAGGTTTGAAATTTCGATGATACAATCCTATACTATTAGAATGACATTTTAGGATAAGTGTAAGAGGCCAGATCTTGTTGGTTTCAGCATAAAACACATAGAAGATATGGGTCGGATATGGCTGGTTTGAATATTAAAGGGTAAACCCATTAGCATTCAAATTCCTTTTATAAATGTAACCCTTATTTGTTCATTTTGTTTGGCGTTAATCCTGCATTATTTGGTAAATTTGAGTTTTCATCAATATGGTTGCTTACAGGGCAATTGTAGGGGTAGGTGTGAGAGCCTGGATCTGGCTAGTCTGAACATAAAACACACAGAATATTCGGGCAGGTTGTGGCTGGTTTAAGTGCTAATGGCGAACGGTTTCTGCCCAGAGGACAGTTTATGTATGTCTGTGTGTTCACGTGTGCCTTGGCGTGTCTGTCTTTGTCCCCACATCACTTATTATGTGTGTGTGTGTGTGTGCGTATGTTTGTATCCATGTGTGTGCCCCTGTGTCCATGCGTGTGAATGTGTGCCTGTGTTTGTGTCTGTACGTGTCACTTAACCACATATTCACAATGTAACCGTTTATGTTTCTTCACACAGTCTCCAATCATGCCACACACTGTCCAAAACACGCAATGGACAACCAACAGATTTTTTTTATTGTAAACACTTCATGAAATATTTCCAAATGACTTTTCTTCTTCTGGTTGCTTTCTCGAAACGCAAACCAATAACAAATAACGAACTATACTTTTTAATTAATTTCTGCATTTCTTCGCTTGTTTACCCCCCACCCCTTAGCTTTTTTTCTTTTATTTTTCCATTCTATTTAGTATTTATTTTATCGTCTTGGTTTGCTCTGTAACTAATTAGTTAAATATATATATACACATGTATGTGTGTGTGTATATAT
>NC_069010.1:7309587-7311577 GCF_001194135.2 Octopus bimaculoides
TTGTCCCCCCAACAAAATTTTCCGCTAACCTTCTAGGACGCCGTCACTTTGCGGAAACTCATCATGAACCGTAAACATGAATCCGATGCAAGGAAGGCAGTTAAGAGCAGTGCCCGGATCAGGTGAGTTGGATTTTATTGATTTATGGATCGCATGTGTGTGTGTGTGTGTATAATAATGAATGTCGAATCCGTTAGCATTTAAGCAGGCCATATCTAGCATGAATATTCTACTTGTTTTGTTAAAAGCGGCCAGATCTGGCCCTCCATACCTACCCTACAATGTCATTCTAAAAACAAACATAGGCACAGGTGTGGCTGTGTGGTAAGTAGCTTGCTTACCAACCACATGGTTCCTAGTTCAGTCCACTGTGTAGCACCTTGAGCAAGTGTCTTCTACTATGGCCTCGGGCTGACCAGAGGCTTGTGAGTGGATTTGGTAGACGGAAGCTGAAAGAAGTCCATCATTTGTGTGTTTGTATATATATGTGTGTGTGTGTGTGTGTGTATTTGTATGTTCATGTGTCCCCGCCCACCATCGCTTGACAACTGACGTTGTTGTGTTTACATCCCTGTAACTTAGCAGTTTGGCAAAAGGGGTTGATATAATAAGTACTAGTTTTACACAGACTAAGTCATGGGGTCGAATTGTTTGACTACAACTCCCTAAGATGGTGCTCCAACTGACTGAAACAACTATAAGCATAAAAACAAACAAAGAAAGAAAGAACCACATCACCGAAATCTCAGAACTCTGAGATTATGTGTGATTAACCCTTCCGCAATTAGATTATTCTGTCAGATGTAATCCTTATTTAACCATGTTGTTTTTTTTTTACTTAATCAAGGATTATCTGACAGCTTTGAGATTTCAATGAAGCGATCGTTTACTTTTGAAGTACATTGCTGACTAGGTGTGAAAGGCCAGATCTGGCCAGCTTAAATGCTAAACAGTCAACGAAATGATTAATCGGACAATTAGTTAAATAGTTTACCAATTCATGAATAACGAAGAAGGGAAATAGAACCAGTGTATATGTTTATTATTGGCATAACGACCCTCCCAAGATACAGCAAAAGATGCTTATTGTTTTTTAATAAATCATTATACAATTGGATAAGGCCGGTTTGAATTTTAAAGGGTTAATTAAAAACAATGTGAATAAATCCTTTATAGTATAGGCAGGCAGAAGGCCTGACATTTTGCAGTTAGGGGTCAGTCAACCTCGGTGGTATGTAAACTAAGCATGGTTGTGTGATGTGGAATGGTAAGAAACGTGCTTCCCAATCACATGGTTCTGGGTTCAGTCCCACTGCATGGGATTGAATACAGGGGTTGATACATTCAGTTAAAATTCCCCAAGGCTTTGCCCCAGCATGGCCTCAGTCTAATGACTGAAGAAAATAAAAAGATAACAGATACCTTTGTGTGTGTTACTGGCTATTAATAATTGACTATACGTGTATGTTTGTAGATATGTGGTTATATGTGTGTCTCTGTGTATATATGGTAATGTCTGTGTGTGTGTGTGTGTGAACAAGTGTCTGCCTAAAAGTATGTATTTGTAGTTTGTATGTTAAGGAATATTTAATTGTCTATTTCTACATGCTCGTTAGTAGAGTTTATGTGCTTGTATGTATGTGGGTTAACGAGTTTTTTTCTAGAAATGTGTGTGGTTCTAGAGTTTGTGTTATTGTGTGTGTGTGCATGTATAGCAAAATGTTTGTCTGTGTATGTGTGTGTGTGTTTGTGTGTATATGGATACCAATATGTGTGTGTGTGTGTGTGCATATGCAGCAAAATGTTTGTGTGTGTATGTATACCAATATGTGTATGTGTATGCATTATAGCAAAATGTCTAACGTTAAACGATGATGATGATGATGATGATTGTGTATGTGTGTGCGTCTATGTATACCAATATGTGTGTGTGCATATATAGCAAAATGTTTGTGTGTCTATGTGTGTGTTTGTGTATGCATGTATAACA
>NC_069010.1:7311587-7318848 GCF_001194135.2 Octopus bimaculoides
GTCTATGTGTTTACGTGTGTCTGCATGTATAGCAAAACGTTTGTGCATCTATGTGTGTGTGTGTGTTTGTGTATGTATGTTTACCAATGTGTGTGTGTATGTATAGCAGAATGTTTGTGCGTATGTATGTGTTTGTGTATGTATGTATGTATGTATGTATACCAATGTGAGTAGCAGATCCAGCCTTGTCAGATTCTGTGTCACGCTGAACCTCTCCAGAGCACTATGTTAAACATATGCACGTCTGTGGAGTGCTCAACCACTTGCATGTTAATTTCACAAGCAGGTTGTTCTGTCAATTGGGCCACCTGGAACCCTCACTATCGTAACCGATGGAATGCCAGTTGTCTGTGCCTCTCTACATTCTCTCTTTGTATGTTCCTAGCTGTTTCTGTGTCTCTATATCCACGTACACCCATCTATGTGTATATATACATATATATACACACAGTAATCCCTCACTATATTGTCGTTTACCTATTGTGGTTTATTATTGAAGCTTATGTCGATTCCCCTGTGGTGTTGTTTTGCATTTATAATAAAGTAAATATATACAAATTATAAAAATAATAATAAAATAAATATACAGTACAGTACTGTTTCTACTTTGCGGATTTTCACCTATTGTAGGGGGTTTCGGAACATAATACCTGTGATAATCAAGGGATTACTGTAATGTATTTATATGCAGTTAAGTGCGTCCAGTTATAGAGTGACTAATGGTTTCACATCCATAAGGTGCTTAACCCTATGGATAAATCATCAGACTCCAATGGTGGAGGACATAGATATATATATATGTGCTTATATATATATGTATATGTATGTGTTTTTATGTATATATATATATGTGTGTGTGTGTGTATTATTATGTATATATATATATGTTTTTATAAACATATATGTGTTTATATATATATATATATATATATATATATATATATATATATATATATATATATATATATATATATACATAGGCGCAAGGTGACTGTGTGGTAAGAAGTTTACTTCCCAACTGCATGGTTCCGGGTTCAGCCCCAATGCATGGCATCTTGGGCAAATGTCTTCCACTATATCCACAGCCCAACCAAAGCTTTGTGAATGGATTTGGTAGACAGAAACTGAAAGAAGCCCATCATGTATATGTGTGTCTGTGAGGGTGTCTTTGTGTCTGTTTTGTGTGTGTATTTGTGTATGCATGTATACGAAAGTGTGCATTCTTGTATTCAAGTGTATTGTATTGTATGCATGTGTATGTGCCCCTGTGTTTGTGCATGGTCTGTGTGTGTACGTAGATACTAGAACTTGTATATCTCTATGTGTGTGTTTGTGTGTTGATTGGGCAGTTGCTTTAATCAGAGCCTTAATTTGTTGATTGATTGAACGCTTATTGATCTATTTCAATCTTTGTTTATTCGTTTGCTTATTTACCTCTTCTTCTCTTCCCACTCCTCACCGCCACCGCTGCAGGGAGTTACAGAACATCCAGAAACACTGCCTCAAAGACCAGTGTGAAACCGAAAGTGACCTGTCCAGTTGGCAGGGCAGCACTGGTTCCTATGACGAGGACTGCTTTGATTATGATGACCGAACTCTCTGGTCCTTATATTTCACTGTCAAAAACTACAAGAACGCACTCGGTCAAAACTTGGCTGAGCCATTTTACAAGCTACCCAGTCAAAGGTAAATGTTTGACATTATTATTATAATTTTTTTATTTTGACTTTTTATATTCAGATGTCAAGATATCAAAAATTCTCCAAGTGTAGTACAACGGTTTTGCTATGGAATAGTGAAATTATTTTTTTCATTTTCTGAAAAAGCAACGTTTTGGCCTTACAACACTTTTGCATAATAGCAGCGATATATAGTTCAAATTTATAGAAAAACAAAAGACAAAGACAGGCGTAAGAACAACAAGTGTTTTAGTTTGACGCTCAGGAAAAATGGAAAAGTCTCTTATGTTTCGAGCCTACGCTCCTTGACAGAAAGGAATAAGAAGAAATAGAGAGAAAATGAAAAAAACATGTAGAGTTTAGCAGCCCAGCATGGCAATTATATATATATATATAATTTCCTTCCACTCCCTTGATCACGGCTTCACGAAGGAGGGAAGTGGACGGGGGGATTTATACTCGAGGATTTAGGGTAACTTGATCAATAAAGCAATTGAGTTACCAGAATATTGCAATACTTTGGACTCAGCACAACAGAGAGAGAGAGAGGAATGGTTACAGAGGAGAGAAACATAAAAATGTATATTTTAAAAGATGAATTGATTGACCACCATTCAAGCGTGGTCGTTACCAGTGCCGGTGGCATGTAAAAAGCACCATTCAAACGTGGCTAATGTCGGTTCCACTTGACTGGCTCTCGTGCAGGTGGCACGTAAAAAGCACCCACTACACTCTCGGAGTGGTTGGCGTTAGGAAGGGCATCCAGCTTTAGAAACTCTGGAAAGCGGACGTTAAACGGCGATGATGATGATGATGATATATAAAAGAAAAAAAAAAGTGGAGCAAGAACGTAACAGGCGACTACAAAATATCTGGACAGTTAGATGATTCAGAAAAGGACAGGAAAAAACAAGGACGGGTCATTCGGAGCTTCTTATCCTCAGTCAAGTTTCAGATCATCATTGCAGTTTCGGCCGGTTACACTCGAAGCTGCTCCAGTCTGGCTGGCACCCAGAAAATCTAAGCTAAGAGCACTAGACTCCTTGGAAGAAAGTAGTTAATAAATTGTATGGTATACACCTGGTAGTTTGCCAGTAGAACACATTCACCGGCTCAATGTTTGTTGGATATTTGATCAATGAGAGAGACCAAAGATGGAAGATACAAGAATCCTTATTGATCACCACGATCGTTTCGACCCATCTAGCATCGATCCTTCAGTAATTTCAAGAGGTATCTCATTAAAATAAACTCCTAATTAATAAAGGAGATGGAGTTAAAAATGGGAGGGAAGTGAAAAACAATTTAATGTATGTCATCATCTTCACCATTTAACATCCATCTTCCATGCTGGCATGGGTTGGATAGTCTTACAGGAGTTGGTGAGCCAGAGAGCTTCATTAGGTTCTATTGTCTTCTTCGGCATGGTATTATGGCTGGATGCCCTTCCTAATGCCAACCATTTTGCAGAATGCACTGGGTGCTTTTTATGTGACATCAGCACCAGCGCTTTTTTACACGGCACCAACACTAGCAGGGTCTCCAAGTAACTTGTGAGACCTTGACCCCTCAAATGGAAGATGGATTTGTTCCAGGAGAGGTTAGAATATAATAGAGGGGCAAAAATGGGTGTCTTACTGTCGTAATCCAACGTCAACCTGTTAGAATGTCCACTCCAGTATAGCAGTATAGTTGGTTAGACAAGTAAGACATGACTATCTATGGCTGACTTCTCCAACTACTTGACTTCCTATGTCACAGTATTTGTAACAACTGGCACATACCACTCGTCACTATTATCATCTCGATCACACTTACTATAGAGACACTTGGCTATTCTCAGTCGGAATTAAAAGGCGAAGAAGGAGAGATAGTTAGATGGATTGATAAAAATACTGTACAAATTAATTGCAAAGTGGTATCATCATCATTATCATCACATGCATTTAATGTCCACTTTCGATGCTGGTATGGGTTAGATGGTTTGACAGGAGCTGGCTAAGCTGAAGACTGCACCACGCTTTGCTATCTGTTTTGGCGTGGTTTTTACAGCTGGATGCCCTTCCTAACACCACCCCCCCTGTAGAGTGAACTGAGTGCTTTCCATGTGGCACCAGTACAGGCAAGATCAGTTTTGCCATGGTGTTTACAGCTGGATGCCCTTCCAAACACCAACCACTTCACAGTGTGGACTGAGTGCTTTTTAAGTGGCACCTTGACATGGTTTTTACAGCTGGATGCCCTTCCAGATGCCAACCACTTCACAGTGTGGACTGGATGCTGTTTACAGGGCACCAGTAGTGGCAGGATCACCAAGTAACTTGCAAGGCAAATATCCTTTGAGAGGGGAGGGAGGCATTGGAGATGATCTTGTACCAGGTGAGGAAAGGTTGCTGACAGAGAAACAGAATCAGGTGTTTATGCAAATTGAAAATGGTAAGCAAATTTTTAATTGCATGTAATTAAAAAACAGTGTATAAATTAAAGAGGTTATGTTGTTAAATTCAAAAGGTATACGAGTGAAAAACTGAAGGGATGTCTGAATTTTAAAATAGTATTTTAATTTACCATAATATTCATTTAAAAGAAAGAAAAAAAAAACGATGTAAATTTATAATGTTATATTAGCCATTATGTTACCCTGTTTCTGTTGAAATACTCTGCATTTCTTGCAATTCATCATCATCATCATCATTGTTTAAGGTCCACTCCCATGGGCTAGACAGTTTGATTTGGAACTGGATAGACTCCAACCGTCTCTTGTGGCATGCTTTCTATGGCTGGATGTCCTTCCTAATGTCAACCACTTAACATTTAATGTATGTCATCATCTTCATCATTTAACATCCATCTTCCATGCTGGCATGGGTTGGATAGTCTGACAGGAGTTGGTGAACCAGAGAGCTTCATTAGGTTCTATTGTCTTCTTCGGCATGGTATTAAGGCTGGATGCCCTTCCTAATGCCAACCACTTAACAGAATGTGCCAGGTGCCTTTTACATGCCACTGTCACAGGTGCGTTTAAGCAGTGCGTACCCGGGTGCATTACTGTAGCACTGGCACAGGTACTTTTAAGTGGCACTGGCCCCTGTGTGTGTGGAAAACAGCGATTTTACTTAGCTTGACATGTCATACCAATTAATTGTTAAAATACTGACAGAAATTAGTAGTACCAGTAATTCAAAGGGGCCAGCTTAGTCACATTCTGTGTCCATGCTGAATCTCCCTGAGAACTACATTAAGGGTACACATGTCTGCAGTGTATTTCAACAGAAATATCCTAGTCGTAGTGCAGTCACATGGTTGTAAAGTAAGCTTCTTAGCCACACACCCATTCCTGTACCATCACTTGCAAGTGTGTATGATTCACTAAGTATGTAGTGATGGGCAGATATGGACACCCATTTCTTTCCCACCTATGTGGTTTTGGATTCAGTGCCACTGCATATCACCTTAGGCAAGTGTCTCCTACTGTAGCCCTGGACCAATCGAAACCTTGTAAGTGGATTAGGTAGATGGAAACTGAAAGAAGCCCATTGTGTGTGTGTGTGTACCTTTGTCTAGACATCACAAGGTGATGATTGTAAATAGGCATTGTTGTGCTACAAGCAAGGTTGTTTGATTGTAATCATCTGTGATAAACTTGTCCAAGTATAGGGAAATATTACCTTACCTGGAAGCAGGTGAAGGTTGGTGACAGGAAAGGCATCTGCCCATAGAAAAAAGGCTTCAAGAATTTCAGTCTGACATATGCTAACATGGAAAACTGGACGTTAAATGGTAATGATGAGCATGGCTCAGTGGTTAGAGCATCGAACTTACGACTGTGAGGTTGTAAGTTCGAATCCCAGACCGGGCTGCGTGTTGTGTTCTTGAGCAAGACACTTTATTTCACGTTGCTCCAGTTCCCTCAGCTGTAGAAATGAGTTGTGACGTCACAGGTGCCAAGCTGTATCGGCCCCTTTGCCTTTCCCGACTACATGTCAGATTTCTGTTTCAGATCCCTCTGCAGGGATCTGTTCTGCACTCCCACCTCCCTGTCTTAGAAATTCCTTTCATTCCTGGTGCTAAGCTGGCCTCGTTCTGCAACTATCATGCACACACATGATGGGCTTCTTACATTTTCCATCTACCTAATCCAGTCACAAAGTTTTTGGTAAGCTTGATGCTGTAGTAGAAGAGACATGCCCTAGGTGCCATACTGTGGAATCGAACTTGAATCCATGTGGTTGGGAAGCAGAGTTGTTTAACCACAAAGCCATATCTGATAGCAATAACATAAAGTTTGGAGGTTTGCGTTTTCAAGAGCTGTAGGTTTGTGTTTTATTTATAACAGAGCAATAGGTTTGGCCCCGTTTATGGCGTCAACTGCCATGTACCACCATTGATATCATGTGACCTGTCATCATTATTTATTTATCTACTCATTTTATTTATTCGTTTTAGACAATATCCGGATTACTATGAAGAGATTAAACAACCAATGGCCCTGTTTAATGTTCGCAAGAAGATAAAGGTAACTACTTTGATTCTCATCGTTCTACTTATCCATCTTCTTTCTACTCCATGTGTCTCTTGCCGCCTTGCCGTCTCTCTATTTGCTTTCTGTGTGTCTGTCTGTCTGTCTCCATTTTTTTTTTTTTACCACTATCCACTGTCTCTCTCTCTCTCTCTCTCTCTCTCTCTCTCTTCAGCTGTTGCATCATTCCGTTATCTCCTGAAAAATAATTTGCAGCCTGTGATATTTGTAAACCTAGCAAACACCTCCAGTGACTTTCGAATATTTTTGAGGAAGCTGCTTCATGCTTGCTTGATTTGCTAGAAATAGCAGCTAAATCTTTCACTGCCTCATTGTCTGTCACTCTCAAGTCATGCTTGAGTGTACAAAAATAATAGAAAAAAAAAAGAGGAAAAAAAAATAAAAAGAGAGGCACATTGGATAATGTAGTCCTTGATACACTTTGCTTGTAAGAGAAAGAACAGATTGGCCATGCCTAGAATAACCTCCATCAGAAGTTTTGCTGGATAGAGCCTGACTTGGGGTTAAGCAATAAACAACGATGAAGAACACATTAGATAGTATAGTCCGAGATAAACTATGCCTGAATAAGAGATGTGGACTAAGTGGAACTAAACAGAGACACACATTAACCCTTTTGCACTCAGCTTTCTCTGTCACATTGAATGCTTATTTATTCACATCGTTTTGAATTTATCTTACGGTATTGTGTGATTGTATATTATGAGAAAAACATTGCAGGGTAGGCGTGAGAGGCCTGATCTGGTCAGTTTGAACATAAAACACGAAGAATATTGGGGCCTGATGTGGCTGGTGGTGAATGCCAAAGAGTTAAATAATGTAGTCCTAGATACACTATGCCTGACTAAAAGACAGGATGGTCACAGCTGGAGCACTTTTGATGATAGGTCTACTGGACTAGGACTGACCTAGGGTTAAACAACAGCAACAACAAGGAGGGACACACATTAGATTATGTAGTCCTAGATACACTATGTCTGATTAAAAGACAGGATGATCACAGCCGGAAACATTTTTGATGATAGGTCTACTGGACTAGGAC
>NC_069010.1:7318858-7321714 GCF_001194135.2 Octopus bimaculoides
AAGACAGGATGGTCACAGCTGGAGCACTTTTGATGATAGGTCTACTGGACTAGGACTGACCTAGGGTTAAACAACAGCAACAACAAGGAGGGACACACATTAGATTATGTAGTCCTAGATACACTATGTCTGATTAAAAGACAGGATGATCACAGCCGGAAACATTTTTGATGATAGGTCTACTGGACTAGGACTGACCTGGGGTTAAACAGCAGCAACAACAAGGAGGGACACATAAGATAATGTAGTCCTAGATATACTTATAGTTTATAGTTGAGCTTGTGGCAACAGAGACCTCCGGCATCTGTGGCCCCTGGACCACATTCCTGCTCATTGCTATCAGGGTGGAGATTGCTGTCTGCAAGTGTAAGCCCCATGAGTCAAAGTGGCTGTTCAGTGCAGCATCTCTCATGTCATCCTCTGGGGCAACGCCTTTACCATTTCGTGTACTGGGGCCACGAGGTGGCCTGACTTACAAGAAAATTGTATGTGGAACTCCTTAATGTAAAAGTTACTCCATATATATGTATTTCTATTAAAAACAAAAAAATAAAGGTTTGTTTTGATAAAGACAGGGTGGTAATTGTTGGAACACTTTTGATCATAAGTTTGTTGGATTAGGACTGACCTGGGGCTAAACAAGACCTTTTAGATTTATTTTATTGTGAAAATTCTCTTGTTGAAATCCTCCAAACACAAAGGGCCGTAAGCACTGAACTTCTCTCGCTGTCAAAATCATCATCATTTAGTGTCTGTTTTCCATGCTGGCATGGGTTAGATCAGTGTTTCCCAACATATTTTCTCCTAGGCCACAGTATAACTTTTCAGGAAAATGTATGCCCCACCAGTTGTTGGGGGGAAAAAAAGCAACTTTATTTTAAATATTTTATAGCAATTGTTTAATACAAAAAAAAATCTAGCGATAACTCTTTTTTGACTAAGAAAAAGAAAGTGAATCACTATAATGACAACTACAGTACCATGGCCCTCACAATTTTCCCAGGCTCCCCTGATAGGGCATATGCCCCATGTTGGGAATCATTTCTCTATACAAAGTGTAGAATCACTTTAAGGAGCATCTTGTGCCTGACATGGCACCATACCCCACCATAATTTTCCCAGGCCCCCTCGAGTTGGGCATATGCTCCATGCTGGGAATCATTGCTCTATACAAAGTGTAGAATCACTTTAAGGAGCATCTTGTGCCTGACATGGCACCATACCCCACCATAATTTTCCCAGGCCCCCTCTAGTTGGGCATATGTTTCATGCTGGGAATCTCTGGGTTAGACAGTTAGACTGGAGCTGTTATGCTGGAGAGCTGTACCAGGCTCCAGTCTGATTTTGGCTTTGGTTTCTATGACTGGATGTCCTTCCTAACGCCAGTTACTTTACAGAGTGTAGTGGGTGCCCTTTACGATATATTGTTATTAGATTTATCATTCTTGGTCACTATATACTAACTGAAGCTCTTGGCCATTATTGGAACAGTTAATGTTAAGAACAGAGTTTTGTCTTGTATAATGTTTCAGCCATGGTTAATTGATATGTAAGCAGTCGTCATTATCATCACCACCACCACCACCACTTAACATCCAATTCTCTCCAAGCTTTCCTGAGTCAGATAGAATGTGTTGAGGCAGAGTTTCAATGGCTGCATGCCCTTCTCGTTATCAACCCTCACTTGTTTCTAAGCAAGTTAGTATTTCCCCCATGGCTGGACACCTTTTTGCACAAGAGTATTGAGAACAAAAGAGGTTGCTTGTGTGACGGTGAGGCTCATTTATAGGCATCTCATGAATGTCTAGACAAAGGTACACTCACACGTGCACACACATGCGCGCATACATGATGGGCTTCTTTTAGTTTCTGTCTATCGAATCTACTCACAAAGCTTTGGTCAGCTCAGAGCTATGAGAGAAGACACTTGCCCAAGGTGCCACACAGTGGGACTAAACGTCAGAGAACTTGGGAAGCAGACTGGTTAACCACAGCCCACATTATTAATATCTTTTACTTGTTCCAGTCATTAAACTGTGGCCATGCTGGGGCACCACCTTGAAGAATTTTAGTGAAATGAATTGACCCCAGTATTTACAGACTTCTTTCAGTTTGCATCTACCATATGCACTAACGAGGCTTGGGTTGGACTAAGACTATATTAGAAGACACTTGTCCAAAGTGCCATGCAGTGGAACTGAACCTGGAACCATGTGGTTGGGAGGCAGGCTTCTTACCACACAGCTACATGTGTAGGATACATTTTTGTTTTTAATATACTAACGAGAAATTTGATGCTGACGTCATTATCTCCATTCACTTGAAGAGCATTGAGTGGTAAAAGTTTTCCCAAATGATGATGATGATGATGATGAAGACATTCCTTTTTGGGTTGGTTTTTGTTTAAGACGGTGAGATTTGGCTGGTATTTCTAACAGGTGTAGCAACCTGTATATCTTCCCTGTTGCCTCATACATTTGTTTGCCAAATAAGAGAGTAGGGTGTGATTTGAGAGGGATTTGGCTGCTATTTCTACCAGGTCTAGCCATCATGTAATGGTTTCCTTCATAGGCTTATGCATACATATATATGCATATATGCAGTAAGACAGTACAGTGTGATTTGAGGGAGATTTGGCTGCTATTTCTACCAGGTCTAGTTACCATTGAGAGGTCTCCCTCATTGGCTCATACATACATATATACATGCATAAGACTGGTTGTGATTTGAGGGAGATTTGGCTGCTATTTCTAGGTCTAGCTACCATGTAGAGGTCTCCCTCATTGGCTCTGACATACATAAGACAGTAGGGTGTGATTTGAGGGAGGTTTGGCTGCTATTTCTAGCAGGTCTAGT
>NC_069010.1:7322846-7323383 GCF_001194135.2 Octopus bimaculoides
ATTTGGCTGCTATTTCTACCAGGTCTAGTTACCATTGAGAGGTCTCCCTCATTGGCTCATACATACATATATACATGCATAAGACTGGTTGTGATTTGAGGGAGATTTGGCTGCTATTTCTAGGTCTAGCTACCATGTAGAGGTCTCCCTCATTGGCTCTGACATACATAAGACAGTAGGGTGTGATTTGAGGGAGGTTTGGCTGCTATTTCTAGCAGGTCTAGTTACCATTGAGAAGTCTAGGCTTTTGGGGAGAAAAACTCTAGTCCCTGCCTCTGACATTCATTCCTGCTTTGTGATAGAACCATTGTAGGACTGTGCTTTTGACTTAAGCATTTCGCCCGGCGTGCTAACGTTTCTGCCAGCTCACCGCCTTGGCTTATAATATAATCTTTTCTACTCTAGGCATAAGGCCCGAAATTTTTTTTTTGGGGGGGGGGTCAGTCAATTACATCAACTCCAGTACGCAACTGGTGCTTAATTTTTTCGACCCCGAAAGGATGAGAGGCAAAGGTCGACCTCGGCGGAATTTGAACT
>NC_069010.1:7324340-7326509 GCF_001194135.2 Octopus bimaculoides
TATATATACATATATATATATATGTGTGTGTGTGTGTTTGTGTTTGTGTCTGTGTTTGTCCCCCTAGCATTGCTTGACAACCGATGCTGGTGTGTTTATGTCCACGTCACTTAGCGGTTTGGCAAAAGAGACCGATAGAATAAGTACTAGGCTTACAAAGAATAAGTCTCGGAGTCGATTTGCTCAACTAAATGTGGTGCTCCAGCATGGCCGCAGTCAAATGACTGAAGCAAGTAAAAGAGTATATATGTGTGTGTGTATGTGTATATACATAATTATGTACATATACCTAGGCACAGACATCTATGAAAATGTGTATATATGTGTTACTTATAGCCATACATACGTGTGTGCATTGTATATATTGTTTGTATATCAATTAATGAATGACAAAAGAACAGAGGGGTTATGTAATCACCTTCATTAGCTTACAGCCGTTTCTGCTATAAGAAGCAGTGCACCGAGACTTCATTTTAACAGCTCTGAGGAAGCTGTAGGATGTTGCACAAGCAGTCATCTCTGCACAGGTGTGGCTGTGTGGTAGGAAGCTTGCCACATCTCGGCCACATGGCCTGGGTTCAGTCCCACTGTGTGACCCCCTTTGGGTAAGTGTCTTCTACTATAGCCTCAAGCTAAGTTAAAATGATGAAATAAGTGTTGTATGTGAGTGGAATGCATAATAGTTTAAAATATACCATAAAATATGCTATATTATTCTTTTGTGTTGCAGCCCAATGGCTGTGGCTAAGCTGAATGATATCTTTTGTGGCGCATAATAAAGCCCATTTTGCTTTAAAAATATCAACACAATACTTTACGTTTTTGCATTGAGTTCTAGTATGAATTTTTTTTCCTGACTTTTGATATCATTCATGAAACCTGATGCAATTGTATTATGCTAAGATGATGTTTAATTCCTACTCCTCCTCCTCTTCTTCTTTTTCTCTTCTCTTCCACCAGAAACTCAAGTACAGAAATCTGGATGATCTGGCAGCCGATATGAACTTAATCTTTGAGAATGCCAGACATTATAACACTGATGAGTCTTCTCTCTACAAGGTAAACGTAGACAGATTGATGTTTCTCGTATCATGTGTATACATACATATATATATTCATATATATCTGTGTGTGTATGTATATATGTGTGTGTATGTGCACGCATATAGGTGTATATAACTATGTGTGTATGTTATGGATGTATGTACATATGTGTGTGTATATATGTATATATATGTGTATGTGTGTATCTGTGCATATATATATATATATATATATATATATGTATAAATTTGTGTATTTTTGTGTGGATGTGTATATATACATGAGTGTATGCGTGTGTTGGTGGATAGGTATACCAAAGGACAAGCACGCATGGGTGTATATTTGCGAACGTACATATGTATGTCTTGTATGTTCTATGAGTAATATATTTTTCCTCAGTGATGCTTTTTAAATAAATACTTCTTCATTTTCTTTGAATTTACTGTGTGTAGAATAGGAGATTTTTGTGTAGAAGAGGAGAATTCTACATTCAGGAGAATTCAACTGTTGAGTTATGATAACTCACTTTGGTGATATTTTTTTTAAAACTTTTGCAATTTTTTAAAATCGAAACCTAAGTTGCCATGGTTTGCAAGATGTAGTTCATACCGGGGAATGCGTACACACATATTTCTGTGTGTGAAATCAGAAAATCAGGTTGTATGGGAGGTGAATACATATTTATTATTTCCATATGATTACAAGTGTTTCGTCATCTTCTCAAAGTAGCATTATTAATGTCAACACTTTACGTCGATATGCCTATTTATATAATATACATACTGTGTTTATACACACGCACACACACACGTACGTACATACATACATACACACAATACCAATATCTGTGGGCCATGTTGGCCTGGGTGGCCACATTGTACTTTTATGTTTTCACAAATTTTAAGGCACGGTTTGTGTCTAACCTATAACCTACATAATACTATGTGTATGTATATGTGTGTGTGTGTATGTATATGTGTGTGTGTATTATCATCATCATCATTATCATTTAGTATCCGTTGTCCATGTTTTCATGGGTTACTTAGTGTGACTGGGCTGGCTCGCTAGAAAGCTGTGCCAGGATATATATATATATATATATATATATATATATATATATATATA
>NC_069010.1:7333760-7337097 GCF_001194135.2 Octopus bimaculoides
TTCTATTTTCAGCTCCACAGGGTCAAACCGTCTCTAGGTATCGTTCTGTGACATGCCATAATGGCTGTAAACCAATGCTGTCAAATTTCCTTTTGAATATTATTCTCTAGTTCCAAGAATGTTTGGGGCTTGTTTGTTTGTATTTTTTTTCTTCGAAAATTTATCGTGAAGGCACCAATGAAACATGGCAGGCAATTCCTTTTTAGAACGGGCCATGGCTTTGGCCCCACTCTGGGTTATGTATAAACAAGTGTCTTTCGAAAGATGGTTTTTGTAGAGAATTTCACCTTTTAATTTTTTTTTTTTTTTTTTTTTCCAAATCAAAATCTGAACCACTCGCAGACGATAAGTTTTGAGTGAGTTTCCACTGCGCATACTGGGTTCGTCATGCTCACACACACACACACACACACACACACACACACATTAATAAAATTGGAAAACACAGGCACATATACATATACATACTTCACGACACTACAAACCTACACGTACAAACTTATATGCTGTAGTTTCACATACTTAGCTCCCCTGTTGCTCTTGCGCATATGAAACACCGTTCCTTCAAAGTCACTCAAATATTTTCAAAGTAACTTGGCACGGAATTAACATATTACTCTGTTATTTGGGTCTGTTATTATTTTCTTATTCTTCTACACATTTTTATCCTGTCTGTTTAACTTTCTGAAGAAATTTTTATTTCTCAAAACATGAATCAGACGTTTATCTCCACAATCTCTCATTGAGAATCAAACTAATAATTGAATCTTGTTTACACTTCTGTGTGTGTGGATGAAACTCTGCCAAATTAGACTGGAGCCTGGTGTTGCCATCCGGTTTCACCAGTCCTCAGTCAAATCGTCCAACCCATGCTAGCATGGAAAGCGGACATTAAACGATGATGATGATGATGTATATATACACACACATATACATATTCACACATGTACACACACATATATATACATATATATCTGTGAATGCGTCCCTTTTTTTTTTGTTTGTGTATATGCATATGTAGTGTATGTGTGTGTGTGTGTGTGTGTGTGTATCATCATCATCGTTTAATGTCTGCCTTCCATGCTGGCACGGATGGGACAGTTTGACGGGAGCAGGCCAGGCCGAAGCCTGCACCAGACTTTTGCAACTGTTTCGACAGGATTTTTACCGTTGGATGCCCTTCCTGACACCAACCACTTAGCAGAGTGGATTTTATATATGTGTATATACACACATACACACACACGCACACGCACACACACACACACACGTGTGTATGCTGTTGTATTCATGTATGTGTGTATGTGTATTTACTAGGCTGGACATAAAAGTGCAATCATCGATTAATGAATATTTTTTTGTTCCTTACCGCATAATCAATTTTTCCTCATTTTCATATTCCATGGATTAAATGTCTTAACACAACTTATCTGTCTGTTTGTCTATTTATCTCTCTATCTAGCTGCCAATATACATACATACATATATATATATATATATATATATATATATATATATGTATGTATATATGTGTATATGTATATATAGCTAGCTAGCTAACTAACCGTCTGTCTGTTTATCATCTCTCTGTATCTACTTAACTATTTGTCTACTCATGCACACATATCTCTGTCTTCTTTCTATTCATTCACTTCGGCATGTATCAGTCTCCACCCCCATCACAATGTCAAGTAATTACCCCTAACAACTATGTTGGCCCCCATCTCCTGCCATCTTTATATAGCGTGTTTGTTTTTCATTTACTAACAAATTCATTTTTTTGTTTTTTTTGTAGTATTTTCTAAAACTATCTGATAAAAGGTTTTCAAAAATCTTGTTCTTGCTTCTTTGTATGGAAGCAATCAAGCAACTCTTTGTATTAAATAATTGTATATATATATATATAAAAATTTTTGTTTCTCTCGCTAACTTATCTGTGTATCTATATGTATGTCTATCCTATACTTGTAACACACACACACACACACACACATATATATAGACAATAATCCCTTGCTATATACAAATGTGTATATGTGTGTGTATATATATATATATATATATATATATATATATATATATATATATACACATACATGTAGTAATAAACAGAGAAATGAATGCATTTTAAATGTTGTGCCAATTGTTTCACTAAGAATATTTTGATGTAAGTGTAATACAAATGGATTACACAGTTCTATATACATTATTTTACATTTGGTGGATATTTGTCCTCATCTTGTTTGTTGTTAACACAACGTTTCGGCTGATATACCCTCCAGCTTTCATCAGGTGACTTGGGGAAACTTCAAACTTGGGTTCTCATTCCTAAGGTGTTTTACGATGTTATTATTATTATTATTATTATTATTATTATTTTATTATTCAGGTCACTGCTTGGAATCGAACTCCGAATCTTGAGGTTAGTAGTCTGTGCTCGTAACCACTACGAGCATATGGCATAGTGGTTAAGAGCGCGGGCTAGTAACCCCAAGATTCCAAGTTCACTACCCCATTTTCCTGTGGGCATATGGCATACTGGTTAAGAGCGTGGGCTACTGACCCCAAGATTCTGAGTTTGATTCCAGGCAGTGACCTGAATAATAATAATAATAATAATAATAATAATAATAATAATAACAACATTGAAAAATACCTTAGGAATGAGAACCCAGGTTCGAAATTTTCCCAAGACACCTGATGAAGACTGGAGGGTATATCAGCCGAAATGTTGTGTTAACAACAAACAAGATGAGGACAAATATCCGTCAAATGTAAAATAATGTACAATTGGATTCTGAATCTGTTATATGATTCTCATACTCGTCAGGAAATTAATCAATTAATTGCCCAAGGTGTCATTGTGTCTCTCTGTTTTTTATATTGTCTTAAGATCATGCAAATTGCATAATGTATTGCATACTCTAGAGCTATGTCTATGTATCTTTCTCATCAGAAACAATTGTCACAGCATTTCAAATCCATTTGCTCGTTTGCTTATTGGTAATTTATGTCACACTCGATGTTTTTTTTTTTTCGGTGACTAAGTTGTTAGCTATTAGAATTGCGGATTTCCCAACAAAAGTGTCTTCACTTCATCGGTGCCATCCATGCTGATAATGGATTACTTCACTGTATGCTCTATGTGTAATTTTGCCTAGCCAATCAATGGTGTGCTACACATTAATGTGCCTCGATTCTTTGTGGATCTTTCATAACTGAAATATATAAACACACACACTCATACATACATACATACATATATATATACACACACACATATATATGTGCATGCATATATATATATATGTATATATATATATATATATATATATAT
>NC_069010.1:7338013-7339536 GCF_001194135.2 Octopus bimaculoides
ATATATATATATATATATATATATATATATATATATATATATATATATATACACTCGCATGTGTATGTATACACACATACTTATATATACATATATATATATATAATTATGTCTATATCTGTCTAGATATCTCTGTCTTCCTCTCTCTCTCTCTCTCTCTTTCTGATCACAATTATTTCTTAATTGTTTAATACTCCATGTCTTACCTTAATGACCGACTTATCTGTTGAGTACATACATCTCTCTACACGTATATGTACGTATGTATATACACACATTTGTAGTTGGTTTGCTGTTCCTCAGCATCTCAAACCGATTAACATTTATTCATTTATTTGTCTGTATTGCATCTATGCCTGCATGCATGCATGTGTGTGTGTGTGTATGTGTGTGTGTGTAGGTGTGTGGTTTAATGTTTATGAGCATTGTACTGATGATCGCAAGATTGTAGTTTCAATTCGGTTACTGGGCAGCGCGTTCTGATTTTGTGCAAAACACTTTATTTTCACATTGACCCAGTTGACCTGGTCAGCAACAGTGAGCAGCCCTTTGAGGGACTGGCATCCCATCCAGGAGTGTGTGTGGAATATATATGTCATAGAATATGTAAACAAAAAAAAATTGTGGACCCTGGCCTCGTGAGACTATGGCTTGGAGAGGACCTGTGATCCCTTCATTATTTTAATTTTTTTTTTTTTCAGTGTGTGTGTGTGTGTGTGTGTGTGTGTGTGTGTACCATGAGAATGGTATGTATCAATAAGATGACAACATAGAAGAAGGGAGTAAAAGAATAAGGAGATGGAAAGAGAGAAGAAAAAATAAGCATGAAAGTTCGTAGTTTTATTGACCCCGCAAAAGGATGAAAGACATAGTTGACCTCGGTGGAACTTTGACCAATGTTCTAATGATTCTGTCAGCTCACCACCTTTGAAAATTAAAAACAGGAATATTAATGAAACAGATATATAGACATAGGGACACAGGTAAACAGATGCATCTCCATTCTGCCTTTCATCCTTTTAGGGGCCAATATATAAAAAACTATGAACTTTTATGCTGAAGTGGTGGAAAGGTTAAACTCCCTGCGGTTCCCCCAATTTCCAGAGCTGGCGTTTTAAAATTTCATTATTTTCTTTAACCTGGGCAATGCTGGGTTGTTTCTGGACATGGTTCTGTGGTTAGGAAGCTTGCTTCTCAGCCACATGGTTTCGGGTTCAGTCCCACTGCGTGGCACCTTGGGCAAGTGTCTTCTGCTATAGCCCTGGGCCGACCGAAGCTTTGTGATTGAATTTGGTAGGCGGAAGTTACTGCCGTGTGCATATATATGTCTGTGTATGTGCTTGTGCCTCTCTCCCAGAGAGTGAGAGGGGGGAATTGTTAAACAAGACATCAAACATTAAGGCAGTTCAAATTCCGCTGAGGTCAGCTTTGCCTTTCTTTCTTCCAGGGTCAGTAAATTAAGTACCAGTCGAACACTGGGGTCAATGTAATCGACTTAACTTATCTCTTCTCCCCCCCCCCCC
>NC_069010.1:7339553-7340793 GCF_001194135.2 Octopus bimaculoides
CCCAAAAAAAATTGCTGCCCTTGTGGTAAAATTTGAACCCAGTATTTTTTTCTTTTCATTTTTTTATTATTATTCTACTTTATTGTAACCTTTATCTAACACACACACACACACACACGTGCACGCACACATACACACAGTACTGAGATCAGCAGGCGTTGATTTTTATATGACTAATTGCTGCTCTGACCATCTATGTTAGTTAATGTGTAACTCTGTGTATGCTTAGTCACTTGATTGTTGGTTTATTATAATAACCAGGTCATGTATTAATCAGTTACTGTGTTGTCTCCTATGGAGAACTGTTTGTTTCACTAACATACTTCTTTGAGAGTGTGTGTTTATTTGTGTGTGTCTGTGTATGAGAGAATACATCAGAGGTTTTCGTTGAGGCTCACTCAAAAAAAAAAAACAAGTGATGTTCGGTTACTGGTATATATATATATGTAGATCATTGCCAGTTCCCCTTGTGTGGGTGGCACATAAAAGACACCATTTTGAGCGTGGCCGTTGCCAGTACCGCCTGACTGGCCTTCGTGCGGGTGACACGTAAAAGCACCCACTACACTCTCTGAGTGGTTGGCGCTAGGAAGGGCATCCAGCTGTAGAAACTCTGCCAAATCAGATTGGAGCCTGGTGTTGCCATCCGGTTTCACCAGTCCTCAGTCAAATCGTCCAACCCATGCTAGCATGGAAAGCGGACGTTAAACGACGATGATGATGATGATGATATATATATATATATATAGAGAGAGAGAGAGAGAGAGTGTGTGTCTGGATGTGTATGTGTATTTTTATATATCATCATCATCATGTAATGTCCGTCTTCAATGTTGGCATTGATCGGACAGTTTCACAGGAATTATATTCTTTGTGTGTGTGTGTGTGTGTGAGAGAGAGAGAATCTCAGAGGTTTTCTCAGAAACTGGCTCAAAAACAAAAGGGATATTCAGTCACTGGGGCAGAGAAAGAGAGACACACAAACACACACATATATATGACAGGCTTCTTTCAGTTTCCATCTACCAAATCCACTCACGAGGCTTTGGTCGGCCTGAGGTTATAGTAGAAGACATTTGCCCAAGATGCCACGCAGTGGGACTGAACCCGGAACCATGTGGTTGGTAAGCAAGCTACTTACCACACAGCCACTC
This sequence comes from Octopus bimaculoides, assembly GCF_001194135.2. Taxonomy (NCBI): domain Eukaryota; kingdom Metazoa; phylum Mollusca; class Cephalopoda; order Octopoda; family Octopodidae; genus Octopus; species Octopus bimaculoides. The sequence continues at coordinate 7,340,708 of NC_069010.1, forward strand.
CTGCGCCTGTGAATTTTTACGTGTCATCATCATGATTATCATCATTTGATGGCCATCTTCAGTGCTGGCATGGGTTGGACAGTTCG
>NC_069010.1:7341261-7342126 GCF_001194135.2 Octopus bimaculoides
AAAGCGTATTTAATCTCCATACCTTCGTTTTATTTGCTTTTTTCATTTTAAATTTGCTTTAACCCTAACCCTAACCCTAACCGTAGGGTTAGGGTTAGGGTTAATTGTTTCAGAATCGTTTGTTTATGTAGTCGGCACTTAATGTATATCGGCTGAATGGACATCAGTGATTGGTTGAAATTACAGAAATACGACAACTTTAACATGGAATAACTACCAAGTTTCAAAGTGTTTCGTTAATGAAAAATGTGGCCCCCGTTTTAAAAAAGATCCGTGATACTGAGGGAGCTGGTTTTTTTGTATCAGATGAGAATTTAGTGATGGTGATTTCAATTCTCAGAGCAGGTAGTCTCTTGTGTTTTTTGAGCAAAACACCTTTGTTTCATGCTGCTCTGCGATCATTCCGACACCTGATGTGTGGCACATCAATGTGCCTGTACAGGTGATGTCGACTCGATGAGGGAGGAGCAAGCTAATGTTTAACACAGACATTTGACCTTTGTAAGCAGATCCTCTGTGTGCTTGTTCGGGAAGAAAATGTGGAACCCTTATCTGTCCTCTAACGACAGGAGAGTCCGTGAGAAACATATAAATAAATACAACACACACACACATACGTGTATGTATTTATATGTATATATTTACATGTATATATCATCATCATCGTTTAACGTCCGCTTTCCATGCTAGCATGGGTTGGACGATTTGACTGAGGACTGGTGAAACCGGATGGCAACACCAGGCTCCAGTCTGATTTGGCAGAGTTTCTACAGCTGGATGCCCTTCCTAACGCCAACCACTCAGAGAGTGTAGTGGGTGCTTTTACGTGTCACCCGCACGAAAACGGCCACGCTCGAAATGGTGT
>NC_069010.1:7345397-7346563 GCF_001194135.2 Octopus bimaculoides
CACCACCACCACCACCACCCCACCACCATCATAATCACCCACGTCATCATCTTCTTCATTGTCACCACCACCACCACCACCACCACCACCATCACAATCAACATCACTTGTCTATGTGGACCATGCTTCTCCTGTTAAGTAATGTTTCACATCCGATGTTACAGCATCCTCTCATCTCTCACACCCTTTTGTTGCAGCATCTTGCAGTTTTGTGCAGTTGGAGGTGTTTCGGAGTGGTGAGGATTCTCAATGTGGTGCAGAAAATTTGTTAACACCACTTAACATGACATGAAGAGTTGGAAAATATTAGCTCAGTACTCCTTTCGTATGATATTGTTGCGGGGGCGCGGACAACTTCACATGTTTCTGCCTTATTTGAACTCATCAGTGAAGTAATGCCAGCTTCCATAATTCTTGAGGTCCACTGCTTTGTGTTTATATCTTTTTTATTTATTTATGTATTTTCTTTATAATAACGAACATGCAATGGGTGGAAGATGATGGTGGTGGTGGTGAATGTGGAATTTGTTATCTTTCTTCCTTATTGCAGTATGATTTCCATATACACTCATGTATGTACACTTACCACTCATATATATTCATGGATGCACACACACACACACACACACACACACATATTATTATATATCATATATATCTCCTAATATAATAATGAGCGTAGTGTTTTTATTTATTTATGTGTGTGTGTGTTCAAAATTCACAGAGTAGGAGTAGGATGGAATGGGAGAAAGACTAGTGTAAGTGAAGGGAGAGAGGAGAGAAAATAGTAATTCAGTGAAGGAGAAGTATTGAGAGTAAGAGAACGTAATAGCAGTGGAGAAAGGAAGAGGTGATAGATGAATAAAGAAGGAAGGGGTGATAAAAAATATAAAAAAATCAACGTTTCAACTCTGTGACTATATGTGCATGTATGTAAAAGGGAGGTATGTGTGTGTGTAATGGAAAAGGGATGGTGAATGTTCAACACTGAAAAGAAAAATCAAACAGCATTTCAACTCTGAGTATACGTGTGTGCAGGTACAAGGGAAGTAAGTGAATGCTTGTATCTAGGATTATTATGTACCTTATTTATATATAAAACACTACAATTAGCCATCATTTTCAATGGCACAGGGTTAGCTAGCTATTATTTAATATATATATAT
>NC_069010.1:7347607-7348309 GCF_001194135.2 Octopus bimaculoides
AATACTAATCTAAAGTATAAATAGTATTGAATGTATATTTATATACATATATTATATATTGTGAAATTTAATTTGATTTTACACTAAATCGAATATTCCTGTACGTTTGGAATGATATATTCCCTAATACTATTATATATATATATATATATATATATATATATATATAAAACTTAATAGTTAGCTGTTATGTATTTGTGTTACCTTATTGTATGTGTGTACTTCTATTTCATGTTGACTGTCAGAAAAAAAAGAGTACTCAATACCATAGTAGAGAGTAATGATATATTTCATCTTAGTTGAGTCAGTCCCTTGCTACTCTGAGTTTTGCCTGTTAGGTGCACAGGATCTTCAGGTAAGTTAAGATTTGTAACTTGGCTGACGACCCTCTACATCCACAGGGGAAACTCGGAGTAGCAGGAGACAGGAGAGTGGCTCAACCAAAATAGAATATATTTTATGTACACATACACACACACACACGTCTTTGTGTATATGTTTCTCTTCTCAGTGTCTGCTGCAGTTATGCTGTTTTGGTTTGTTTTGTAGTATATGATGATGATGCTCGTCGTTTAACGTCCGCTTTCCATGCTAGCATAGTGACTATGTCTATTTTAGTTTCTCAATCAGGAAAACATCTTCTTTATTGTAATGTTTAGTAGTGTAATCTACAGACCAGTATATTCTTGGCAGAAAACACAC
>NC_069010.1:7349543-7350537 GCF_001194135.2 Octopus bimaculoides
CCTTCCTAATGCCAACCACTCTGAGAGTGTAGTGGGTGCTTTTACGTGCCACGAGCACGAAAGCCAGTCAGGCAGTACTGGCAACGACCATTCTCGAAATGGTGTATTTTACGTGCCACCTGCACAGGAGCCAGTCCAGCGGCACTGGCTACGATCTCGTTCGAATGTCTTTAAAATATGCAGATCTGAATGGATAAGAAGTTCACTTCACAATCTCAAGGTCCTGAGTTCAATTTCACTTCAGACCAGTGTTGCATCGTGGCCTCAGGGCCACCTATGCCTTTCTGAGTGAGCTGGGATAAACAGAAGCTGTGTGCTAAATTAAAAACATGTGAACATCCTTTTTCCAGCAAACTGATTCTTCTTGAAGTCTTCTCTGGTTTGTTCTGCTCCCTTGGGTTGGTTAGGCTGCAATACTACCCATCCTCCTGGATGGTACACCAGTCCTTTTGCAGGGTTAATTCCCAGTTGTTACTAGTGTGCTGAGTGAACTGGCGCAGTGTGAAGTGTGTTTTTACTCACAGACGCAACACACCACCCAGTCTGGGAATTGAAACCACGACGAAACGATTGTGAATGCAGCGACCCTAACCACTAGGCCATGTGACTTTGCCTATGCTTGAGGAATATAACATTAATGGTACATGCATGTTTCCATGGAATACTCAGCCATGTAGTTGCTTATTCAATGAATCTGTAGTCCGGTCGATCAGACATCTGGAATACTATTGAAACACACACACACACACACACACACACACACACACGCACACACACGCACACACTAGGTTACAGTAGTAGACAATAGATGGGGCTGCTCCCTGCTCCTTTTTGAACCCTTTAGCATTCAGATTATTGTGTTAAGTTTTTAATTAATCATGCCTCATGTCTTAGGTTTGAGATTTCCATGATGTGATTCTGTATTTGTATATATATATATATGAGGCGCAGGAGTGGCTGTGTGGTAAGTAGCATGCTTACCAACCACATGGTT
>NC_069010.1:7350934-7351853 GCF_001194135.2 Octopus bimaculoides
TATATATATATATATATATATATATATATATATATATCTGTGTGTGTGAAGGCTCATGGCTTAGTGGTTAAGATGTTGTACTCACAATGGTGAGATTGTGGGTTTGATTCCCAGACAGGGCGTTGCGTTGTGTTCTTGAGCAAAGCACTTCATTTCACATTGCTCTGCGATCATTTCGACATCTGACATGTGGTACCCGTTGCACCTGTGCAGGTAATGTTGATCTGATGGAGGGAGTGAGCTTGTTTACACAAAACATTTGATCACTATAAACAAATCATCTGTGTGGTTGTTTGGTAAGAAATTGTAGAACCCTCATACGTCGTCTAACGACGGGAGAGTCCATCATATATATGTGCATATATATATATATATATATATATATATGACAGGCTTCTTTCAGTTTCTGTTTATCAAATTCACTTGCTACACTTTGGTTGGCCTGAGGTTATAGTAGAAGACACCTGCCCAAGGTGCCATGGAGTGGGATGGAACCTAGAGCCATGCAAGGAGGGGAGATGAACAAGAGGGAGAGAGTGCATGGAGAGCAGGAGTGTGGACCAGGACGAGAGAGGGAGAGCAAGAGGGAGGGAAAGTAAAAGAGCCGAGCAAAAAGGGAGAGATTCTATGGTTGACATTGTAGGGTAGGTGTGAGAAGCCAGATCTGGCCAGTTTGAACATAAGACTGGCAGAGTATTTGGGCCGGATGTGGCCCTTTTGAATACCAAAGGGTTTACGTTATTCCATCAAGCAATGAATTTCTTTCTCTGTCTTTTCCAGGATGCTTGTCGTCTGCAGAAAATTATGATGGACAAGAAGAAAGAACTGGAAAAATTTGAAGTAAAGGTAAGTGCTGCCACCCACCTTACAAAGATGCCTTGTGTCTGTGTCGTTTTGTCTTTTATTACTGTTTTTATAG
>NC_069010.1:7351863-7355665 GCF_001194135.2 Octopus bimaculoides
TAGTGTAGCCTACACAAAAGGAAGTCTTGTGTGCTGTGAGTTCTCAGATCCAGACAGGATCCACTTTGATGGGTCGTCTTTTGGAGGTTTCATAAAATAAAGTACTAGGACTTCATCGAGGTCTCTGAAAAATTCTTGGCTTTGTACTTAATTCAGGGATTATTATTATTATTATTATTATTATTATTATTGTTATTAAGGCGGCGAGCTAGCAGAATTGTTGGCGTGCTAGACAGAATGCTTAATGGTATTTAGCCCGTCACTACATTCTGAGTTCAAACTCTGCCGAGGTTGACTTTACCTTTCATCCTTTCGGGGGTTGATAAAATACATACCAGTTAAGCAATGGGGTCAATGTAATCAACTATCATCTGCCCTAAAAGTTGTACCTTTAATAGAAAGGATTATTATTATTATTATTGTTCAGTAGTTTTATTTTTATAACGTGCTTTCACTTCACTACCGAGCGCAGCTCTGTGTGCCTTGGGTATGTGCTCTGGTTTGCTGTGATGCTCTTACTTTTACTGTACTGAAAGTGTTTTGTGTAGGATGTGTGCAGTACCCAGTAGTGCAATTTTCTGTATGTTATATATATTTGTAAGTCCTGGTGTTTTTGTTATGTATTTGTCTGAATATTTTTTATTATACCTAAGGCACCCACTATGATAGGAATTATTATTATTATTATTATTATTATTATTATTATTATTATTATTATTATTGTTATTGTTCTGGCAGAATTGTTAGCCCACTGGACAAAATGCTTAGCGGTATTTCATTCATCCTTACATTCTGAGTTCAAATGCTGCCAAGGTCGCCTTTGCCTTTTATTCTATCGGGTTCAATAAAATAAATAAGTACCAGTTGAACACTGGGGTTGATGTAATTGCCTTCCCCTTCACCCGAAATTGCTGGCCTTGGGCCAAAATTCGAAATTACTGTTGTTGTTGTTTTTGAGTTCACAGAATTGTGAGTGTCAGAAAAATGCCTTGTGGTGTTATCATCTGATGGTCGTTTACATTTCAAATTCAAATCCTCTCAAGGTCCAGTTTGCCTTTCATCCTCTCATGGCCACTAAACAAGGGTCCACTCTAAATCAGAACCATTAGGGTCCATTGAAAAGGAGGAGGCCTTTGCAATATCTGTTCTGGTTCTTTACCTTCTGAGCTTGAATCCCACCATTGGCCTACCATAGACAGTCAACTTAATCGGTCACTTGGTTTAACCCTTTAGCATTTAAACTGACCATTACTGACCTAAGTATTCCAGCTGTTTTATGCTCAAATTGGCCGGATTCGGCTTTTGATACCAACTGTAAAGTGTCGTTTTAAAAATGAAGCAATCACGTCATCCAAATTTCAAATTTCTGAGATAATTTGAGCGTGATCGTTACCAGCTTCGCCTCCTTCGCACTTGTGCCGGTGGCACATAAAAAGACATTCGAGCGAGGTTGTTGCCAGTGCCGATGGACTGGCTCCTGTGCAGTCTTTCGACTGCTTTTAGTAGAAGAATCAACCCAGGTCTATATTTTAAGGATTCCTGACCAGTCGTGAGGTCCTAAGGAAGGTTTCAGACTTGACCCATAATCATGGTTAGGCAGTAAAACTGAGAAGTAAGAAAACAAAAAAGCAGTCTTAAAAATTCTAATTAACAGTTGTGGTTAATTAATTAATCAGAGTTGCCATCTACTTGAAAAAGTACTATTTTCTTTTTTTAGGTGCAGGAGTGGCTGTGTGGTAAGTAGTTTGCTTACCAACCACATGGTCCTGGGTTCAGTCCCACTGCGTGGTACCTTGGGCAAATGTCTTCTGCTATAGCCTCGGGCCGACCAAAGCCTTGTGAGTGGATTTGGTAGACGGAAACTGAAAGAAGCCCGTCGTATATATGTATATGTATATATATGTTTGTGTGTCTGAGTTTTGTCTCCCCAACATCGCTGGACAACCGATGCTGGTATGTTTATGTCCCCGTAACTTAGCGGTTCGGCAAAAGAGACCGAAAGAATAAGTACTAGGCTTACAAAGAATAAGTCCTGGGGTCGATTTACTCGACTAAAGGTGGTGCTCCAGCATGGCCGCAGTCAAAGGACTGAAACAAGTAAAAGAGTAAGTATGTTAAATATATGTAAATTTATGTTAAAGTGTGTTAATGTTTTTGATGTTGTAGCCAGCGAAATCCCTAGAAATAATTCTGGGGTTACGAAAAGACAACATTAGCCCAGAGAGTGATAGTTAAATAATTAGTATTTAGTCTTTTCCTCACAACATAATTGTTTCTAATTTTCATTTTTTAATGAAGTTTGCTTTAATGATTTTCATAATTTCTAATGAGATTTTTTTAAAATCTCATTTAATTTTTTCTTTCTTTCTCTCTCTTGCTTTCTCTTTCTTTTTTTCTTTCTTTCTTTCCCCTCCTTGCTCTCCCTTATATATATATATATATATATATAATAATAATACAATCGAAGGAAAAACATTTCTTTAAAAAGTTTGTAAAGCATCCAATTCACTGGTACAGCAAGAGCACAAGCACTAGTTGCACGACACTGGCATCGGCCACGACTGTGATTTCACTTACCTTGATGGGTCTTCTGAAGCATAGCATATCACCAAAGGTCTCACTCACTCATCATTGCCTCCATGAGGCCCAATGTTTGAAGATCATGCTTCATCACCTCGTCTCATGTCTTCCTGGGTCTACCCCTTCCACAGGTTCCCTCCACAGTTAGGGATCGACACTTCTTTTCTCAGCTGGCCTCATCCATACACCTCACATGACCGGACCGGCACATTCGTCTCTCCAGCACACCAAATCTAATGCCTCTTATGCTTGTTTCTCTCTGAAGATTCACTGTCATACGTATACCCTGACATTACCCATCCAGTGGAGCATACTAGCTTCATTTTTTCAAATGTACAATCTGCTTTGTTACCAGCAGAGGTAGGAGCTCTCTGAACTTTGCCTAACCTATTCTTATTCTAGCAGCTACACTCTCGGAACATCCACCTCTGCTACTGACTTGGTCACCTAGGTAACAGAATCTATCAGCCACTTGGAGTTTCCCCCACTGGCATTTGATACATATTTCTTCTGCAGTTGCCTAACCAGGAATATAGCACCAGTTGTGCTCCTGCCTGACACAAATGCGAACTGCATCTCATCTTCATTAACTCTCTCCCTAATTAATTGAGCTATGACCCTTTCTCTGACTTTCATCACCTGGTCCAGCAGTTTGATGCCTCTAATTATTCCTGTCTAAGGTGTCACCTTTGCCTTTGTAGCAGTTGATTGTAGTACTGCTACGCCAATTGTTGGGTATGACTCCCTCATGTACCCACCTGATTTACTATACGGGTGGCTAGACCATAACTCACACCGCCAGATATTTTAAGCATCTCAGCAGAGATTCCTGATGGGCTGGGGGTTTCCCTGTCTTCATGTCCTTAATTGCTTTATCTACTAAGCTACTGTCAATTCGGATGGCTGGTCCCTCAGTCGGGTCAACATTTGGCAGATTGTTCCTGAAAGTTGTTCTTTGATACATTCTACGAACTGCTTGAAACTTACTAACTTCCCACATTTGGATCCTTCAATATTACAATTATATATTAATATATATATGTATGTATGTTTGTGTGTGAGTATATATATATATATATAGAAAAAAATTAAGGTACTCAGAAATCTGGATGTTTGTACATTTACAGATTTTTATTAATGTCACATATTAAATGAAGCGCTTTTCACCTAGTCATGTAGGTTTTTCAAATTGTTTTGAGAAAACTTTCTGGAGGGTCTCTTT